>NC_062213.1:150815990-151115990 GCF_902686445.1 Sciurus carolinensis | reverse complement strand
TAAGAAAAATAAATCCCCTCAGCTTCCCTTCTTCCTCATCTTCTATCTCTCTTGCCTTATACTTTTAAACCTTTAAACTAGTGCAGCATGTTTGCTTCTACTGTAGCTGAGGCCATTGGTATTTCTTTTGTCCTTGACTTACCTGGTCGGATTCCTCAGAATCAACAGCTCAAAGTTTGGGGTTATTTGTTCTCCCTCTTCTAAAATAAATGAAACTTAGCCTTGTTGAGTAATTTTAAATTTTATAAATAACATGCTGTTTCAAGATAAACCCAGATCCACAAAACTTTAACCAGCATTTACTTGAAATTATGTGAGAACATTTAAATATTTCACAGAACTCAGGAAAAATATGTGCAAATCTCTTTCAGAACAATTTATCCTCAAGGTTAGAGGTTGGTTGGAGAGTCCTGGACTCGTGAGGAATTCTTCATTCTTGTTCTGTTCAGTCATCAGTTACCTTTCTCACTCTGAGCAAAAATTCTCTACTAGGATATTCTATGCCCTTTTCGCTCCAGTGAGCTACAATTTATTGATTAGACTGGCATAATGCAATAGCAACCTTTGTTGTGGCCTTAATGGCTTCTAGGTTTTTACTGTGTAACCAGAATCATGAATCTGAAATAGTTAACCAGTAATCTAAATCAATATTTTTATTGCCTCTCCAGTTGGTTGAATCTAATTGCTGTGCCAATGTTCAATGTCTGAAATCACCTGATGGCAGACCTTTGGGTTTCCCTGTCTCAGTGCTGTATATTCACCTCCCCATAGTTAACTGCAAGGTAAAAAGCAGAGTATCTGACTGCCAGTGGCACACACCTGTAATCCCAGCAACTTGGGAGGTTGACATAGGAGGATCAAAAGTGTGAGGCCAACCTCAGCAACATAGTGAGGCCCTCAGCAACTTAGTGAGAACTTGTCTCAAAATAAAAAAATAAATATAAATACCAAAAGAAAAAAAAAGGCAGAATAACTGAACACCTTGGGGACACCATTTTATGGCTTTTTAATACAAATAACCTGCGTTTTGACAGAAGAAAAATTGTCCAGGAACAAAATTTTCTAATAGAAGTATAAAGGGCATTATAATTCCTGTGAGAACAAACAAAGGCAATGCCAATATCTACCCATAAGTTCTGGGAACAAAGTGAAACACCTGGCCAGTTCAAAATCACACAATCTGATACCCTGACATATAAAATTAATTTGTAAGACAGATGCATCTTAATGGTGAAGGGGCTTTATTCTCTCTGGTATATTTTTCAGTATCAACTAATTATAGATTGAGAGCACATTATTCAACTTCTCTGACCCGGTTTACATCCTTTGTAAAATTGCTGGGCTTGGATAGATGGCTCTCAGAGTCTTAAGGAAGAGATGACTTGGATGAAGGAAATTCTTTCCAACCTGGGCTCTCCTGTTGTGCTTTCCCCTAATGACCTATTGTGTTAGACTATAATCTATAATGAGAAACAAGACGATGCACAGTTCATTAATTATGAATATTCTTTTTTTAAATTTATCTTTTTTACAGACTGCATTTTGATTCATTGTACACAAATGGGGTACATCATTTCGTTTCCATGGTTGCACACGATGTAGATTCATACCATTCATGTAATCATACATGTACATAGGGTAATGATGTCTGTCTCATTCCACCATTTTTCATACCCACCTCCCTCTCATTTCCTTCTACATAATCTAAAGTTCCCTCATTCTTCTCTTACTCCCCACCCCCCACCCCTATTATATATCATTCTCCACTTATCAGGGAAAACATTCAGCCTTTGGTTTTTTGGGCTTGGCTTATTTTACTTAGCATGATATTCTCCAGTTCCATCCATTTATTTGTAAATGAGATAATATTCTTCTTCTTCTTTATGGTTGAATAATATTCCATTGTGTATATATACCACAGTTTCTTTATCCATTCATCTGTTGAAGGGCATCTAGGTTGATTCCACAATCTAGCTATTGTGAACTGAGCTGCTGTAAACATTGATGTGGCTGTGCTACTGTAGTTTGCTGATTTTTAAGTCCTTTGGGTCTAAACCGAGGAGTGAGATAACTGGGTCAAAAGGTGAGTCCATTCCAAGTTTTCTGAGGATTCTCCATACTGCTTTTCAGAGTGGCTGCATCAATTTGCAACTCCACCAGCAATGTACTAAATACAACTCCCTGGCATATGATATTGGAAATCATTTCAATGTATTCACGGGTGTAAGTGATGTAGACTATAATCTCTATCCAGATAGAGAACTAAAGGGCCAGTGGCTATGTTCTCTCCTTGAAGCCTGCAAGGAACATGAGGGGTTTGGAACTGAAGGTACTGAAAAGGAGGTAGAAACACTCTTCATTCAAGTCAATCCGTTTGTATTGGTCTCTCATTTCTTTGGGGGATTGTGGGCTTTGATTCAAGCCAAATATTCTACTATTGAGTTTGCTTTTCTTGGGTATGCAGTTGTTTGTTTTAACCAGCACTTTAAAATGAAGCCTGAGGTTACTGCATTAGAAGTGTCTGAGTAAAGAAGGGCTTTAATTCTTTTCAAGTAGCTGAGCAAAGCTTGTGAGTTGTTTTCTTAAGAAATTCCAAAAAGTCAATATTTGTTAAAATTCTATTACTTAATTTGGCCATCTTGCTTCACAAATTATGCCTCAAAATAATCAATCTATTTTTTAAATAGATGGAGCGATGTCACGAAGTATACCTACTGCTATCAGTATGTGGTGGATTAGAAATTTTTTAAATCTGCAAAAGTTATAAAGATGTCAGTTTATGCCTTTCTGTGATAATTTAATCTGTTATGTGTGAATTATTTATTATAAAATTTAACATGATCTGTGACTTCTTTCATCTGAGTCATCTGTTTGTTGAGTGTATGCAATGAAAATTTTCCAGATAATTTTTTTATGTTAATAAGATTAATTTTAGAAAAACTTTCTAGTTGTTCATTGTAACCCTTTAATCTTGATTCACTCAAAGTAAAATAAATTATTTACTCTTGAAATACTGGTCACTGATTGGTATAGATAATTTATGATGTTCATAAAAAACATCTGCTTAGAAGGGAAAAATGCATTTATGTCTCTGTTACCAGTACATCTTTTTGAATTGAATATTGGAAAACATTTCTCTTTGGGGAAATACAACTTAGAATTAAATTCTTGTCTCTTTATGTGGTCTGAAGTATACTTACCATATAACCCTGGAAGAAGAATAGTGACTTAATGTTGCCAAAATCTGTAGTTAGTAATATTTTCAAATGCTAAACGTGGACTCTGAAGTTAGTAGTTTCAGTTTTTAAAATTTCACAATATCAAACTGTTTCTAACCCCAAATTTTGTTTTACTTAATTGAGATTTTCTTTGTTTTTACTTATTATATAATAGCTTATATTTTTAATTTTTGAAACAAATACATAAAGTTGTCATTCTTATAAACAAGAAAATATCATTTAGATTGATTCTTTTTAAAACTCTATTCAGATTCATTCCTTACTTTTTTTGGTTTCATGTTTTACTTTGGTTCTGTCTTTAGAGTGATAGCAAATAATTACTTGATACATGTAATTTCAGATTAATTTGTGGAGGCAGTTAAATGAGTTAAATAAGAAACATTGAGGACATCGATCTTGTATACTTGAAATCTGACAAGCAACAAAATGTGAATTAAGCAGAAATACTTATGGCAGGAGGGCTTCGTTGTTTTGACGTGTCTTGTTTTTGTTTAAGTAAATATTTTATTTTGTTTAGGGTTGAGAGGGAGTCAGTTATTATGTGGCAAAGTTATAGATCTTTGGGATAGACAGGAAGGCTTCAAGTTTTGGAGACTGCTCTGTGGAGTTGAGCAGTCATGGTTTACTTTACTTAGAAAACTTAGTCTGACAGGCTTTGCACTTTGGTAACATAAGTGTGTACAAAGTTGGCTTACTGGATCTGCATATTTAAGGTATGCAACTATGAATTTACCTCTGAGAAATCTGGGGAGTCTGATGTGTTATTCCAAAAGACTTATATTCTCAGACAAGTGCTTTAAAATACTTGGATTATTTCAAGATAATAAAGTAAGTAGAAACACTTAAAGTCCATTTAAAATGGTATATTCTAGTTATATAAATAGAATTTTAAAATATGTTTGTATCTGTAGCATTGTTAGACTAAAATTTGGTTTCTCCCTCCCGTGTTATAAATGTTCACTTTTGTTCTTATAAACCACATTACTGTAAGATCAATAAAATTTTGCCTATTTGATTAAATGAATGGAACCAATGAAATAATTAATAGCTTTTTATAATGTTAAAGTGAACTCAAAAATTGTTTTTGATGGAATTTTCATCTGTGTTTGGGACGTTAGCAGAGAATGATGAAAAATATGTAATGCTACTCTTGATTTTTTTGCTTTCTTCCTTTTAAAGTCCAAGAATACGCATCTTAAAATACTATGGGAGGAACCACCATTTGGCCCAGCTATTCCACTCCTTGGCCTATACCCAAAGGACTTAAAATCAGCATATTACAGAGATACAGCCACATCAGTGTTCATAACTGCTCAGTTCACAATAGCCAGATTGTGGAACCAACCTAGATGTCCTTCAATTGATGAATGGATAAAGAAAATGTGGTATATATATACAATGGAATATTACTCAGCCATAAAGAATGATAAAATTATGGCATTTGCAAGCAAATGGATGAAACTGGAGAATACCATGCTAAGTGAGATAAGCCAATCTCAAAAAACCAAAGGAAGAATGATATCGCTAATAAGTGGATGATGACACATAATGGGGGGTGGGAGGGGTTAGTGTTGGGGTTGGAGTTGGGTTTAGGGAGGGGGGCAGGAATGGAGGAAGGAAGGACTGTATAGAGGGAGGGGAGGGGTGGGAGGGGTGGGGGAGAAGGGGAAAAAATGGCAGAATGAATCAAACAACATTACCCTATGTAAATTTATGATTACACAAATGGTATGCCTTTATGCCATGTACAGGCAGAGAAACAACATGTATCCCATTTGTTTACAATAAAAAAAATTTAAAAAAAATACTATGGGAGGAAAGAAGATACTTCTACCTTACTTTATAATCTTACTTCAAACTATTTTGAATAGAGGTTCAGTGAGCCTTTGTTGGTAGACTGTGCATAGCTGCTTTCTGTGATACTAAGTGTTTCAGAGAAATTCATGTAGAATTGAATGTAACCCAGAATAAAGTCTGTCACTTTAGTCCTGGAATAAGTATGCATTGGATCTTGGGAAAAGTTAAGATACTTAAACTGTTGCCCTCATTCTGGCTAGATTTGGGGTGTTGTGATGCTCCTACTTCCTGTACAGGTTTTGGGGATCATGGTGCAGACTAATAATAGGGTTCAAAATTGCTTCTGTTTATACTGACCATTGAAGGGATTCTAAAGAAAAGTAAATCTCAACAGCACTCTAAAATCATCCCTCTAAAATTTGTCTTGGGGTTTGCTGAGATATCAGTTACCTTTTTATGTTAAACTAAGGAACTTGAATGCCTTACTAACTGGTAAGCTCATTTTGTATATATGAAAATGGTGTTAGAAATGGCTTTCATATATGTTCAATGTTAGTCAATAGACTGTAGTGGCCTCAATGCTTTTAACAAGCAACATTCCACCTCCCTTTTCTTTCCCCCTTATATACTTGTATGATCTTAATTAACCAATGATATTTGATTTTTTTTTCCTCTCCTGACCCCATCTACCAACATTTTCTGGAAATCAAAGAAATGTGATAGCAAATCATACTGTTGACATGATCATATGAGATCAATATGAGCACAAAAATCATCAACTAGGTCTGCCTGGAATGTGTATAAAGCAGTGTAAATAAAAATTGGTAAATAAGTGTGAATTGTATCTTGCATATGAGATTGTGTATTGTTTTGCATTCTCTTCCTTTTTGAGACATTTTTCTGTTAGGAAATGAATCTAGTTCATTGCTTTCAGACTGAAAACAGCCAACAGTTATAGGAACTGGAAATAGGGTTTGATCAACTTTGATTAATGTCAGTAATTATTTATTTAGTCTCTCCATGCCTAATAAGACTTTTCTCCATTTTTTAGTTGGTCATTAATTTTTGTAAGGTTAGCTTCCTGGAAGTAGTGAATTTATATACTGTTATGTTATTAGAGTTTCATTCTTTGAGTCGTGATTCTAAACTAAAGAAATTGAAACTAGAGTTTAATAATTATGTACTGAAGTATTCCCTTTTCCTGTTTGTGGAAATATTTTTGTTAATATTTTCTACAAAAAATCTTTGAATTTAATGTGAATCTAAATACCACAAATAAAGATATGGCAAATAATTGCTCTTAGTTCAACTTAAACATTAAATAATTGCTCTTAGTTCAACTTAAACATTTCTCAGGTGACTTCTCTAAAGTTTTCACTGTAGGATTGTAAAAGAAAAGACATAGGTAACCTTTGAATGACAACTATATCCATTTTATTTTCCTAAAAATATTTACTTTAACTTCATTACTTTTCCCCAACTTTGTAACTCAGTCTGTAAAAGTGTTGCTGTTGAAGAAAACACTTGGTTCACATTGCTTTGAATACCTGAAATCTGAAATTAATAAAATGTATTACCTAATGAATTCATTTGTAAAAAAAATTTTGTTTTAGTTGTTGAACACAATACCTTTATTTTATTTACTTTTATGTGGTGCTGAGGATGGAACCCAGTGCTTACACACGTTAGGCAAGCACTTTACCACTGAGAACCCCAGTGCTGAATTAATATTTTTTAACAGCTTTTTTAGATTGAAAATTTTATTTCCAGATCAAAATTTTTTATGGAAAGAAAATCTGAACCATTTGAATGGGGACAAAATGATGGTGCTTATAAGCACTGTAAAATTCTTTTGGTCTGAGGCATCATCCAAAACTCAAGTTTTTAGTAGACTTCTCTCCTGAAATTTTCTTTTTCTTTCCTGTACTTCATGCACTTATCTTACAGTAAGTTAAGATATTATTATATCTCTATTCATTATGAATTTATAACTTTGCTAGTTATGAAAACATTGCTCTCTATAATATTCTTAATTTCATTTATTTTTTGGTTAATACCTTACCACTAATGGTATTTTGTATACCATTAATCCTTTCAATGAAACACAGGATGTTTATAAAATTTGAAAACATTGCATATTATATTTTAACTAGTTAAATAAAAAGTAAAGAAAAAAAAAACCCTAGCTGACTGAAATTGTAGGCTTTCCATTTGTTAAATTTCAAAACTCTTAATAAGAATTTTTCCGAGATAGATTGAAACCCAGTGGTATCCATGTAAACTAACTCCTGTGACCTGGAAAAGCCCCCTAAAAAAGCAGTGGAGGAGATGAGAGTGTTTACTTACCATGGTTTTAGTTGTGGGATGCTCCTAGTTAAATATAGGTAGTGACATACTGAAATTTTTATTGTCCAATAATCTGAAGTAGTTTTCTGTATTTAACTGTACTGAAATAACTATAAATTAATGGAATGCACAAAGAAGAAACTTTTGACTCTACTATTTTCAGGAGTCTTTGTATGGTTAGGTCAAGTTTCCATGATAGAAAGTATCTGAATTTTAAAACATACTATTATTCTAAGGAAGATGGGGCTATCCCATGAACAAGAAAAAAATGGAAAAAGTATATGTCATCACATTAGATGTTTGTTGAACTCGGAAATTGTGTTTATCAAACAAGAACTATAGTAGTATAATGCTGCTTTTTACATACTGTAAGTGCTACAAATAGTCTCAGCACTAAAAATTTATTGATACCTTTCAAATGAATGCAACTTTTGATGTAGGTGCTTTGATATGCCTCAGAAAGTATCTGAGTGTCTGAGAATTTGTTAATCTGTTTGCTAACAGAGATATTTCCTATATATTTTTTTGTTACATAATTCATATTTAAAATTTAATTTTTACATATTTACCACTGTTAAGTAAAATTTCTTCTGTGAATAAAATGGCATTGCCAGTGAAAATAATTAAAAACCTCCTCGTTCATGTAACTGCTTAAGTAAAAATATATTTTTGCTGTATGTTCAATAACTTTTAATGAAGCAGGTTTGTTTTTCTGTTGAACTAGAAGTGATTTTAGTCTTTATTTCTGTGTTAATAAGGCTTTTTACCATTGATTAAATGAAAGAATGTATCTTTTTGAAGGGATTTATATTCTGTAAATAAAAATTGGCTATAACAATAAAATTGGGTTCTAACTGCAAAAAACGAAAAGTTACTTTCAGCACTGACCATCCAATACATTTCACATTCTGTGATGCCAATCATCAGAGACTTGGGAGCTGACTGCTGTTGCCTGTTGTCTCTCTTGCTTAGTATAGAATCTCTATGCAGGGTCAGTGCTCTTGGTTCACACATGCTTTAACAGCATATTTTGGGGCTTACAATCTTATATTTTGATTTACCCTTCTTGATTTCTGTTTGCCTGCGTCTAATATTTACAGCTAAATAATCTTCAAAGGTAGACTCTGTGTCAACTTTCTTACTCCTTGATTATGTTTTCAGCTTCAGTCTTCTCTAAAGTAGGACGAGGCATGAATAAGTTTGTACTTTTTTTTTTTTTTGCCACCTATCAGCTCAAAGTGAAATGTTTGGGTTTTGAGGATTTCAGACTTTTTCACACATTAAATCATGTTTTGAACATATAAACTATCTACCAGAATGCTTGATTTGGTCCTCTCTCTTCACACTGTTTCATAAAATTGTTGTGTTATTTCCTTGATCCTGTGTGTTCACCTATGGGAATGACTGTTCACATAAAGCTGGAACATAAACAGGTGCACCTTGTGACATTCTTAACTGTGTTAATATCCAGAGAAAAGACAAAGGCATATTAATTGATAAATGCATAGATGCAAGACAAGTTCAGATACGGGTGTAACATAAAAATATTGCATGATGCCTTGTTTCCAGGGATATGTGATACTCTGAATCCATAAGACTGAACACAGAAATTGTATGAAATGAAGTTAAGTTTGAAGCATTCATTACAAGAGATTTTATGAAAAACAACTATTCTTTTACCTACTGGAAGTGGCAGAAAATAAATGTCAGGTAATAGTAAATGTTCAGTTCCCATGACAAAAATGTACCTGATTACTGTAAACTCCTTTCCTTGTTTTTATAGCATTTACTCCTCTTTGTTTTATGTCTCATAGTGTCTATTCCTTCCAGTAACTCATCTATGAAGTTATGCTTCATTTGGGGTTTAATGTTATAGAAATTCTCTGAACATTATGTCCTCTCTTCAATGTTTTCTAAGGTTGTACTACATAATACCTTTCTGCTTATAGAGTAGAAAATTCCAAGAATAAAGAACAGGATCCCAGAGAGGCTTAATCAGCTGTTTCTTCACTTGGGTGAGGTAGGCAGGATCACTTTATGAGATTAGGTGCCAATGTCCTACTCGGCTAGGCTCAAAATGACATGTGTAACACAGTGGGACTATCTGCTGATCTGGAGCAACTGAATTTCATTTTATTGCTGTTTTATTGAAAAAATTATCACATTAATTTTAATTTAAATGTCAACATTCACACTTTTACATGGCCTATTGAGCATAAACATTCATCATGGTATATAGCAAAGGTCTTAACTCAAGGACTGTAGTTAATATTCTCCATATTATCTTGACTTTGTGTATGCATAATATCAGCCAAATATAGGAAAAAACTCTGATCCTGTATATTTGATTCTCTGGTTCAGAAAGAAGAGAATAATGATGATGGACTTTACTTGAGCCTGAGACTCCTCAGACCTCTTGGGAAGCTGTGTCATACTCAAATCTGTTTTTTTTCCATGCATTTCATACATTTCATACTTTCTGCACTCTGTGCTTTGGGGAGGTGGATACAAAAAAGGGCATGTTACTGCAGGGCACAGCCTATTCCTGAGTAAGCTCTCTAGTCTGATTTAGTAAAAAATGCCTGAGCATTCATTCTAAAGCACTTATTTTTGCCCTAACCACACACCAGGAAATACATGCCTAGGATATATCAGTTAAGCAAGGAAATGGACTTACACCCTCATGGAGCATACAGTTTAGGGAGGAAAAGCAGAGAATAGCAATAAACATAGTATAAGCAATATGTTATAGAGTGTTAGAAGATGGCAAGAATGTTTAAAAGAAGAAAAGAAAGGTACGCGGTGCCTTTCAGTGGCAGAGTGTATATAAAGCATACACAAAGCCCTGGGTTCAATCCCCTGCACCAAAATAAATATAAAGTTTAAATTTAAAATTTAAAAAAGGAATGGCACATGGTTAGGGGACTCAGTGTTACAGTAAGGAGGAAAAATGAGGAGGTAACAGTTTTAAGGGATTTCAAGGTGAGCCACAATGAGCACACTAAGCAGAGTCGAGGAGGTAACAATTATTCCATGTGTAAATGGGAGAGGAGCATTCAGAGAGATAGAACAGCCAGACTAACTACCCTGAGGATGGAGGACATCTGTTATGTCTGAGGGACAGCAAGGAGGCCAATGTGGACAGAAGGAATTGATTCCTAACAGGTCTCTATGAATGTCCTCATCGCCCAAGTCAATCACTATGGGTAGAAAGAAGGTTTGGGTGTAGGATGAGAAAAGAACCAAGAAGCATTGAGCACCTTGTATTTGCCCAGTTCCTTAAATGTTTCCATATTTCCTCTTTGCATTAATCTGTTGAAGTAGTTATTATAATCACCATTTTATAAAAGAAGATAAGAACACATAGATTATGTGATGAGATTAAGGCTATAGAACTATGAAGTTCTGGAGTTGAGATTTGATTCCCTCAAATCCTAAAGCTCTTTCAGCTACAGCATTCAATCTCACTACTCTTCATTTCTTTGAGGTTCAATTTTTAAACAAAGCCGATGAAAATTCTTTAAGGGATGTTAAAAAATCAGCTGCAGGTTTAACAAACAGTGTCACATTGGCTAATGGGGCCAGAAATGACTGGAACTCCTGCTTGTCTTCTCTATCATGCCATTTCCAGCACTCCTTTTCCTGTTTACAGGAAGAGAAACTGTTGAAGGTGACCTAGGTACAGGTTATAGACGTGGAGTTGCAGACAACTCTTTGAAACAAAATGCCAAAGAGAACCACATGACTGTTCTCTGAGTCCCAATTAGTTTCCCCTTTAGGGCACATTCCTGAGCAGTCAACTGATAACACCCACTATCTCCCCCCAGCATGTAACTACTAGGGCTAATCTGGGAACAATCAGGTGTGAACCCAATAAAGTGGGGCTCTGCCAGCAGTCCCCCACTGACAGTAGCAACCAAAGGCTGGATTCTTCCTGTAATCTCTTAGTATGAACTGTGGGGGATGTTTAAGCTACAAAACTTAGTTTCTGGCCAGTCTGAGATTTGTAATCCTTCCTGAGGACAGGCATTAACTATTTCCTGATGAATTCTTTTGTCACCTGTGACCTTTTCTGTTATTACATTGGAAAGTAACAATTTGAGAATACATTTTGCTGTGAACCTGCGTACACACGTTTACTTGTCCACGCTTTACCTGGTTTCAGATCAAATATACAAAAAAATCTGTGTAAACATAATGCAACAAAATGAAGGTAGAATGTACACACCAAACTATTGGTGGAGATTTGAAAAGGAAAACAGCAGTATGTATTTAGTGGGAAAGGTTAGAAAAAATAAACTCATCTTTTCGGAGGGTATGCTAAGGACAGTTAACACAGTTAACTTCTTAGCGTACATTTGTGATGCTGTGGGAAGGTGGTAATAAGAAAAAAAAACCTGTAATTTGGAAAGAACTGGGCCTCCTTATGGTCAATCGGTACAGTAGTATAAACAAACACACATCCAATTCCAGTTAGACAGTCAAAAAGAATAAACTCTCGACTTTCACTTCCTACTGTGTGAAACACTGAACAGACTTTCCACTGCAGCACAGTGATAAAGACACTTGTTAAATGTGTTCGTGGCCCACGTGGAAAGAAAACAAAATGTCAAAAAAAATAAAAAAAAATAAAAGAAAGAAAGAAAAAAGAAAAGAAAAGAAAAAAAAAAAAAGATGGGAAAACAAGTAGGAAGAGTGAGCTGAAACTGGAGTAATGAAGAGTGATTGGCAAGAAAATGGGTGACCTGTGATTACCTGTTGCTAGAGCCAGCTTGGTGCCGGGTACAGAGACAGCGCCCTGAGTCTGTTACAAAGTGCAGAGTAGAACCTGAGACTCTCCTATTAAATCACAGCCCTCAAAGTGGGTTAAAGCAGTTGTAGGTCATTAGCAATCCTGCCCCCAGGTAGAAGATGATATAAATTATCTCAGGAGAAGATATAAATTATCTCATTCCCAATTTGGCACCTCAAGATGGCTACAGGTTATGTTCCTGTTTGAGACTACTGAGCATCTAAAATACTTTGTTTAAAAACCTCGGGCTCCTACTGAGTCATGATTAGGTTTAGTCTACTCTGCCAGGAGAAAAATGAGCCTATCTGCTGCTGTTCCAGAGAAACACAAAACCTATGAGGACCCTATACAGAAGGGTGATCAAGATTTGATATACAAAATGATTGGAAAAGCTAAGCCAACAGATCTGCTGCTAAAATTCTGCCAAAAAATCTTCTATTGGCATTGTTAGGGAGATCTGAGCATTTGGATGGGGGCAGGGCATCAGGCAGCCGGCGCGTTTACCAAAGAACAACCAATCAGACACTGGCAGATACACCCTAATGGCGCCTGGCACCCACTTGTCACTCAGCGGGACCCCCAGCCAATTCCGGACTATCAAGACCCCAGCCAGCCCAAGCCATGCGCAGATTCCCTGGCCCTCTACCTTGGCCTTCACCCTGGAGTACGATGAATCTTGCCTTCACCCTGGAGTACGATGAATCTTGCCCGAGAGCCAATCCCAATAAAGCCTTGTTCAGCGCTTTTGGTCTGACTCTGTTTTGGCTACCCGCATGCCAAGAAGGCATGCCACTTCTTATATTAGTAACAGAAATGCCGCCATAATGATAACAGGTGTTTAAGGAATGCTTGCTTTGTACCAAATATCATCCTAAGCATTTTATAAGAACAAATGTATTGGATCATCTTAGAAAACTTAGAAGAATATGCTTTGTGGTTTAAGTGGAGGCACATGAAGTCACATAGATAGTAAGAACTAAATACTCATAGTACAGATCCATGTTAACAGGATCATATAGAAAAAAATAAATATTATTGACTTTATTTTGTTTTGTTTTGCCTACCTCTTAAACAATAATGACTGAGCTGGGAAGGAATGGAGATCATCTTATTTTCTGCTCAATATTTTCTAGTTCCCAGGATCTTCAGATTGTGGGCCCTTCTAAGTCTGCAGTCTCCTGCCTATTCGCAAACAGTTGTATGTCTTGATCCAGGATCTACTGAGATGTCACAGATTACACTCCCTCAGGGATCTGGAAGGAGAAACTTTGTGTGCGTGTGTGTGTGTGCATTTGTGTGTGTGTGCATTTGTGTGTGTGCGCGCGCGTGTGTTTTCATTGAGAGTGCATTGCTTTTTCACAAGGATAATTGCTATGTATAAACCTTATAATTTTAAATTGCATGGCAATGTGAAAGACTAAAAAAAGAAAGCATTTGTTATAAATTTTAACCATCCCTTTAATTTTGGTTTGTTTGAGAGATACATTACTGGAACATTTGATGATAACTGAAATTCTAAATGTTATTACCTTAAGGTCATAATTAGTGACTGAATAAAACTCCATTATGCATGTATACCACATTTTCTTTACCCATTCATCAATTGATGGACACATAGGTGAGTTCCATAGTTTGGCTATTGTGAATGGTACTGCTACAAACATGAGTATGCACCCATCACCATAAAATATTAACTTTAATTCTTTGGGATAAATACTGAGGAGTGGTACAGCTTGGTCAAATGGTGGTTTCATCCTAGTATTTTGAGGAAACTCTATACTGGTTTCCATAGTGCTTGCATGTTAGGGTCTTTAACCCCCTTGCTCTTCTCCAACAGTGTAAAAGTATTCCTTTCCCCACATCCTTTCCAGCATTTGTTTGTATTCTTGATGGCTTCCATTCTAACTGCAGTGAGATGAAATCTTGGTTTAGTTTTGATTTGCATTTCCTAATTGCTAAAGATGGTCAACTTTCTTTCATATATTTTTGGCCATTTGTATTTCTTCTTTTTAGAAGTGTCTGTTTAGTTTTATTTTCCCATTTATTAATTGGGTTATTTAAAATTTTTTTGGTATTAAGTTTTTGAGTTTTTTATATATTCTGGATATTAATCCTCTGTCAAAAGAGTAGCTAGCAAAGATTTTTCTCCCATTCTGCAGATTCTGTCTCACATTCTTAGTTGTTTCTTTTGTTGTGTAGAAAAAACAAACAAATTTGATGTCATCCCATTTATTAATTCTTGTAATATTTCCTCAGTTTTAGAAGTCCTATTGCAGAAGTCATTGCCTGCCCCAACATGTTGGAGCATTGACCCTATGTTTGTGTCTAGGAGTTGCATCATTTCTGGTCTAATTCCTAGGTCTTTGATCCATTTTGAGTTGACTTTTGTCAACATAAAGAGATAAGGATCTCGTCTTCTTCTTCTATATAGGTCTAACCAGTTTCTCCAGAACCATTGGTTTAAAAGGCTGTTTTTTCTCCAATATGTGTTTCTGCACTTTTGTCCAAAATCAGATGAATGTATCTGTGTGGGTTTGTTTCCATATAATCCATTCCATTTGTCTATGTGTCTGTTTTTATGCCAGTACCATGCAATTTTTGTTACTATAGCTCTTTAGTATAATTCAAAATCGGCGTGATGTCTCCAGGATTGCTCTTTGGCTTTGAATTTGTTTTGTGTGTTGTGGGCCTTTTACTATTCCAAATGAATTTTAGGACTTTTTTTTTCTAGTTTTGTGAAGAATGTCATTGATATTTTGATGGTGGGTTGCGTTGAATCCCTGATTGCTTGTGATAATGTGGCCATTTTAATGGTATTAATTCTGCCTCCATGAACATGGGAGGCCTTTCCATCTGTGTCTTTTTCGATATCCTTCTTTATTATTCCATAGTTTTCATTGTCTTTTACCTCCCTGACTGAATTTATTCCTAGATATTTTTTGTGGCTATTGTGGATGGAATTGTTTCCCTGATTTCTTTCTTAGAAGATTCATTATTTGTGTAGAGGAATGGTAGAGGCTTGTCATCTATAACCTTCATAATGTTGAGGTAAGTTCCTTGTATCCCTAGTTTCTTCAGTATTTATATCATGAATAGGTGCTGAATTTTTTCAAAGGCTCTTTCTGCATCTATTGAGATTACTAGGTGATTTTTGTCCTTAATTCTATTCATGTGGTGAATTATATTTATTGATTTGCATATGTAAAACCATCCTTGCATCTCTGGTATAAAACCAACTTGGTCATGATGTACACTCTTCTTAATATGTTGTTGAATGTAATTTGTTAATACTTTATTAAGGATTTTTGTATATAAATTCATCAGGAATATTGGTCTGTAATCTTCTTTTCTTGATGTGTCCTTGTCTGGTTTTGAATAAGGATGACTTTTGACATTATGTAATGAATTTGGAAATGTTCCATCCTTTCTATTTCATGGAATAATTTAAGGATCATTGGCCTTAGTTCTTTAAAGTTCTGGTAAAATTCAGCTGAGAATCCATTTGGTCTTGGACTTTTTTTTGTTGAAGGCTTTTTAGTGGTCTGTCTTTGCCTGTAATGTGAGTCTCTAGAAAACAACATATAATTTGGTCCTGTTTTTTAATCCTATCTACCAGCCTGTCTTTTAATTGGAGTTGAGACCATTTACATTCAATGTTACAGAGAGATGTTTACTATTTCCTGCCATTTTGACTTATTTCTAAAATTTAATGTGGTACTACTTCTCACTTGCTTAACTACTGCTCAAAGAAAATTTGTCATGCTTGCCTCACAAGCACGAGGCCCTGGGTTCAAATCCCCAGCACCACAAAATAAATAAATAAATAAATAAATAAATAAATAAATAAATAAATAAATAAAATTTGTCCGTTTGTGGTCTCCGGGATTTGTTTTTCAGTTTCTTTTGTTTGTAGTATTTCTTTAAGTATTTTCTGTAATACTAGTTTAATAATCATGAATTCTTTTAGCTTCTGCTTATCTTGGAAGGTTTTCATTTTTCTTCTGATTCTGAAGGAAAGCTTTTCTGTATATAGAAATCTTGATGACAGTTATTTTCTTTCAGTGCTTGGAACACATCATTTCAAGCTGTCTTGGATTTTAGAGTTTGTGCTAAGAAATCAGAGGTAATTCTGATTGACTTGCCTCTAAATGTGACTTGATGTTTTATTATTGAAACTTTTAAAATTCTGTCTTTGTTCTTATGTTATTTGTCATGGAGAGGTTCTTTTGTGACTTTGCCTATTTGGGATTCTGAATGCATCCCGTATCTGGATGTCCATCTCATTCTCAAGTCTTAGAAAAATTTCTGTTATTATTTCCCTTAAGGGGTTATTCACATGTTTAGCCTGCATCTCACAAGTCTCTTTGATTCAGTGATTCTTCAATTTGATTTCTTAATGTTGTCTCAGAGTTTTTGTATATTCTGGTCATGGTTACTTATTTTCTTTTCTTTAATACTGTCTGAATGCTTAAGACTGGTCATTTTATCTTCTTCCAGCTATGATATTCTATCTTCATTATGATATGCTCTATTACAGAGACTTTCAACTGAATATTTGATTTGATTTATTGTCTTTCATTTCTAAGATTTCTGTTTGGTTCTTTTTCAAAATCTTTGTCTCCTTAGTGAACTTCTCATTGATATCCTACACTGATTTCTTTAATTCATTCAGTTGTTTTTCTGTGTTCTCTTGGAATTTATTGATTATTTTTATAATTGTTCTTTTGAATTCTTTATCTGGTATTTCACACACTCCAGTATCTTTGACTTACTTTCTGGTAAATTATGAGCTTTAGGAGGTATAATGTTACTTTGTTTGTTTTCCCCCCATATTTCTTGTATTCCTGTGTTGTTTCATGTGTCCATTGGGATGGATTTCTTTTCCATCATTATGTGTAGTAGGGTACAGCTTTATCCTGTCAAAGTGCTCTAGGATATCAGGTGCTTGTGATTTTTACAATGTATTTCCAAATAGATTTCACTTCTGATTCTTTGGTGACCATTAGTGTATTTTGATGCAATATATATTGTCAGAGCTTGAGGATTCCATTTTCCCTGTATGTTTTGAAAGACTGGGGTTCTTCTTGCAGATCTGGCAACTGTGTATACACAGCAGGGGGTGTGGGCTACACCCTCTGTGGTTGCTCTTATTCATTTAACAACTCTATATTCTAAAAGGGTATGAAGTGATCTAGATTAAGACCCCTCATGGATGTCATTCCACAGCCTAGTCGTTCTACATAGCCTTTCCCCCTTGGGGCTGGTCATTAGTTTGGGTTCGTTTTTTCTCTTCTCTTTTTTGTACTAAAGTATTGTTTAAGTTTGAGCATGGTTAGTGAGTATGTGAAGCAAGGTGTGTTCTCTCTTGGTGGGAGAGAACAGCAACCGTGTTTCTACTCATAAACTTGTAGAGTCTCAGTGGATGCACAGTGCCTTACAGAAAATGGGAAAACAAACAATAGCAACAACAGAAGCAAGTAATATACACCACTAAAATAAATAACAAGTACGTACTATTGCATTAACAAAACTAATTACTATAACAGTGGGAATGGCGGGTTCAGCAATCGCCAACAGCTAAAAACAATAAGCAGCTATGAACTAGGTCTGACTTTCACAGTCTAATAACTGCAGTGGCATGAATGGCAGGGTCAGGAGTTTTGTAAACAAATATTTCTAAGAGATGGTAAAAACATAGTTCGTTAAGAGAAAGGAAAATGTGATAAGAAGGTAAAAGAAAGTTTTAGAATGTTTAAAATGTGAACATTCACACTTCAAAAGAGATATAGAAGTGATGACTATAAAGAAGGAAGGGAAAAACAAAAGGAAGTATGGAGAGAGAGAGAGAGAGAGAGAGAGAGAGAGAGAGAGAGAGAGAGGGAAACAAGAGAATTTGACTATGAGAGGGAAAAGAAAGAAGAAAATCAAGAGAAAAAAATAAAAATAAAACAAAACCAAAATAAACAAAGGGCCCTAACCTTCAAAAGACCAGACAAAAATAAAAATCATAAAAAATGAGCAAAACAGAAACAAATATACATATGTGTGTGTGTGTGTGTGTGTGTGTGTGTGTATCTGTGAACTAATTAGCATAGAAAGAACAACAGGAAAAAAAAAAAAGAGGAAAAAAGATTCTTAATGAAAAATTAGAGTTGTGTACCCTGAGGGGGCCAAAACTATTGATGTGGATGGAGGATCACTATCTATGCCAGCAGTTCTTCTGTCCTTCCTCTTTTCGTGTTTCTCACTGAGTTGCCAGCTGGAGTGGACTAAAACTGAAGCTGGTTGAAATAATTTTCAACATCCCTTCTCACCAGTCTAAGGTAGGACAACATGAGAAATACTATTGATTGGAATTTTGTCTAGACAGGCAAGATCGATGCACTCTCAGGATATGATGGTTGCAGAGTTCTAAGTGGGGAGTTCTGGCAGATGGGGCTTAGCTCTAAAGAGGCCTTTGGGACCTTGTTGGCTGGCATCTACTCTGGAGAGATTAGCTCAACAGACTCTGAGGTGCAGGCAGTTGCTGATCTCTGCTGGGAGTCTGGACCTCAGGAGCCCCCAGTGAATTCTACTTGTAGGGCCAGGTAGCTGACCCTCCACACTCTGTCGCCCTCCAATATGACCTTCTTAGTCTTAATTCCCAGGTTTTCACACTGACATGTTCAGTTTCCTGACCTTCAGCTGTCCTGTGAGCCACGAGTAAAGGGAAAGCGAGTGGTGCTTGCCTCCATTTCACTCATATAATTCTTCCTGGGAATTATCATCTCTGTGCCTATTTTAGTCACCTAATCCTGGGTGCACCCTAGGCCACACAGTAGGCAGTTTCTGGGACACTGTGGCAATGTTTGCTATGATCTCCTGGACTTCCTTAGCAGCTAGCGGCAGGGTGGCCTCCTCAAGATGACTTCCTCCTCAGCTCTCCACTTACCAGTTGAGAAATCCAGAATACTTTTCAAACAACAGTTTGCCGTGCAACCTCTAGATCAGCTAAGTTTAGGCTGTTTTTCTATTCTGGTTTTCCATGCCAAATTTGTCCACTGTGCCTCTTTCTCAGTGTTATCCCTCCCCTCTGCAGTGAACCTGTGCCTCTGCTTCTCCTATAGTCACCTTGTTCCAATGTATTCTTTCTTGTCTTTTGTTCAATGCACCTGGATGTCTGAGCCTCTAAGAGGCTCTGACTGATATTGAATTTCAGTGAAGTTCCTCTTCCTCCCACCTCACTGAGAAGAGTACTCCTGCTGCTTGAATCTTGAGCCACAGAGCACCTGGAAACGCTGACTTCCTCTCACTCACCATCTTGAATCTACTGATAATTTCTTTCTTCTGAGTGTAATATAGTTTGAACAGAATGAAATTGATGATAAATTTTCCCCAAGTGAAATTATCAGCATTTTGCATTTTACCTTGCACAGAACCCTAATCAAAGCACATTTGTTCTTTGTGCCAAATAGGAGTGCACATTTGTCAAGTGAACTCCCCAAAGGTACAGGTGTAAAACGAGGAACAACTGAAAGTGTATTGGCCTTTCTCATAACATACTGTATATTTGAAAAAAGTTATAAGAATGGATCTTAGATGTTTTCACCATAAATGTTGAAGGAGACAGATATTCTTATCCTAATTTTAACATTACACAATGTATACGTGTATTGTACCATCACATGGTAATCATTAAATATGAACAATTTTGATGAGCCCATTAAAAAATAAATTGAAAAGGAAAAAATAAATATTAAAAAAGTGAATAACCTGTGGATCCTGCAACCCCTTTAGTTCTGCCAGACCTAGAACAAAGTCAGCAAGGGAAAGGGAGTGATGGGTATAGACAAGGTGTGATTATGATAATCGTCCAAGTGATTTTAGTGATGCAATGAGGCAGGTAAGGCAAAGGAGGGAAAGACGATGAAAAAAGAGGGAGTCCATGGATTGGAGATCCACATGTGGTTGAAGAATAACATGGGACATTTTCTTATTACCCTTGTATCTCTGCAACAGCACAGGGACAGATATACTATTTTTTTTTGCATCAAATTATGAAAATATGCTGAGAATTTACTTGATTTAGAATAATCCTAATGGTTTCTTTTGCTCAAGAACAGTTTTCTTAAGGTCACTTATGGACTGGTATATGCATTTACAAATTGCTTCTCACATCTTCTAACCTTAATGTAAATATGTGAAACAAAAGAGACACCACAGAACTTGTTTCGTTCTCTTATTATTTAGTTTAGATGGTAATCATTCATGATCTCTTCTAGAAACATGACTTTCTGCCTTATAAGTTTAATGACAAATACATGACCAGAAATTTTATTCCTGAAGCTTAACTGAAACATTGTAGGGTTCTTTTTAAACTTTGCCTCTGAAGCGATTTTAATAAATTGAAAAATTCCCTGCAAGAGCATGGAGTGAAATATCATTGTGTTTTTTGCTGCCTTATTTACAAGTTGACAAAATTAGTTTTTCTATTCAAAAGGAAGAAAAGAAATAAGTCAAAATCTTTCCATGAAGCCAGTTGATTCAATTCTAACATTTCCATATAGGTTATTTATTTAGATTTTGGCTAATAGACACTATTTGCTCTGCTGAACTGTAATATGTCCTAAAATATGTACATAATCCTGGAATTCATTTCACTTATGTCATTTGTACCTCCCATATAGAAAGCCCACATAAATAATCCACAACTAGAGCTGGTACAGTGGAAGCAACATCCCATCACTCACTCTGCACAACTGGGGGATAATTTCAGTGAATGCTTTCTCTTTATTGCTTTGTTAAACAAAGCTTTCTGTTTCACAACACACTTAGAGAAAATATCACCATCAAATACAGTGAATGGTGCAAAAGCAGTCGATGTGTTTTCTGCACTTTGAATTCCACAACTCTAGAAAGTTCACTTAATCTCTTTACAGTTCATACCTCAATCATGAAACTGGTGGGGGAGGCAGTGACCTACTGAGCTGAGGAATTTATGAACACCATAGCTTGTTTATTTGTGTGTTTTCTTTGTTTTGGGTGCAGCATGTTTTTGCTCATTTTCTTGCTCTTTTGTATCATCTTCAAAAAAAATCTATAGGAAAAGGGAACAGACAGGAAATAAATGCATCATTTTTAAACTCCAGTTCCTACATTTATGAATAACTAGAAATTTAAAAGGTTTATAGTTATTTTTTTTTCTAAGACAACTTTCTAATTTTATCTTATACCCTGAAAACCTCTTTTCTGTGGGTGTAATTTTTCTATTATTAATAAAGACATTCGACCCTGAACTTCAGCACACACTGACATAGAGGGGTGAGGGTTCTGGAAAAAACAGGGGATGTCAAGGTCGGAAAATAATGATTACCAGTGACTTTGGATGAGTTTAGTTAATCTCCTTGAACTTCAGATTTCTTGTCTTTACAGATAATTAGTGGCAACAAAATACGTCCTGAGAAGATTATAATGAAAATGAGAACTACATTACTGGTCAAGTAGAAGGGACAGAAAACATCTTTATCAATATGCCCTAAGGTTGAAGCCTGCATTCTGTCTGAGCACTGAGCAGTCTCCACGAACTTTTAGTTGTTAAATAATAAAGCAGAAGTAATGTCTGCTTTATCTACCTCGGGGACTAATTCAGGGAACAAAAAAGTAATGACGTTGTCTTTATTTATTGCAAAATGCTATGGAAATTAATGTAACTAATGTTTATTAAAATTCTGCTGACTTTTAAAATTATTAGTTTGTTTTCATATTTGAATAGACTTGGTTAGTTCAAAACCTTAATGAAATATTATATGTCAAGCATACACAGGTGAATAATCCATCTTCATAAGTTTTTCTCCACTGCTTTCTCATGTTGTACCAGAGTTGGCCTCCATCAGGACCGAGAGCAGGGGAGGGATGTCTTGCCTGGCTCTCTGGGATGCTCACTGTGTGAGACACTTCTAATTTCATGCTGAAATTCATCCTTTTGCTCACTATTTTCATAAATTACTTCTTAGCATGAAGGATAAATTTTAAGCATTTAAAAATGCATCACTATAAAAATTAAAAATTTTGAAACTTTTGCAGCATGATTATGAATTTGGTCATTTTTATGATAAATTTTGGAGGAATTATCTATTTCCATATTCCATTCAGTGTCTTTCAGGTACCCAGTTTGTCATAATCCCATTAGTTTTCCTAAATTAATTTGTCAATGCTTTCCCTGCATATCTATAATTATTCAGGTTTATATTCATCAACTGCATAACATTTCCTATCTGTTGCAAGATTTGCAATTTTAGTTGACCCTGTGTTTTGTTGTATCATCAGTTTTACAATATCTGACAATCAGCAAGAAACAGATCGAACACTGACATAATGGGAGAAAATAGAGGACAGTGATCAATTCGTCAGTGAGCATGCTTTGCAACCTATACAACTTGCAACTGCATGAACTCAGATAAGAAATATAGGAGATCATCTATGACTCTGTTACAAGTACTATTATCATTCTTGTTCTTTTTTTACATATGAGAAAACTGAGGCTTAGTTCTTTAGACAAAGTTGCTAAGATTACATGGCATTTTTGTATGGCAGAATCAAGATTTGAGTCTGTATCTGAACTTCAGAGCTCTTAAGACAAAATAGAATTTACAATTTGATAAAGAATTTTCAAGGAAAAACTAAGAGGAAATAAATCAAGAAAATAAAACTATTAATGAAGTATATAATTATATGATCCAAACTATTATTTTTTAACAAATTCAGGAAAGAGTATTGGGGCCATAAGGTTAGAGCAGATAGATGGAGAAAGTAGAGATTATTTAAATGTCCTCATTCTCTAGATGAAGAAACTTGAAGTCAGGTAAATTGATTGCTTCCAACCATATGGTCACTTACTGGGGGAGATGTGTCTTAAAACTAAAACTCCTTGCTTTTTTCAAGATAAACTCATAACTAAAAATAATTTATATCCTATCTGTGGTATTAGAACTTTTTAATAATGTTCATTGCGAAGTTTTTCAAAACTGGGTAAAGACCATGAGAGAGAATATGGACTTTGTATTACAGTGACATAGTGACATAGAAGAGGGAGAGAAAAAGGAGGATGACTCACCCACTAACTCCCCCCATATGGATTTTAGTGTGTCAGGCACTGTTGGGTCCCATGGATGCAGAATCAGAATAGTCAATCAGCTGCAGAAGCACATCTATGGATCAGGATAATATAATGTAGTAAAGGCAGCTCGAGAGGCAAGTCACAAAGCTGCAACTCAGTGTTGGAAAGAAGACACAACTTGAGGGATTTCCCCTGGTCTTTGTGGCACTTTATAGAACAGGTGACATTTAACAGGCACCTGAGGGGAGGGAAGAGCAGCAAAGGCATGAGGTATCAGAAAGCAAAGTATGTTAAAGGAACAGAAGGAATTCAATGGGGCTCTAAATACTTACATGAAAGTCTCAGAAATGTATACTGAAAACTTTTTGGCTGGTGACAAGTGTAGCATCATTCTGTTCAGAAGTTTTTACTCGTTTCAAATTTGCTTAAGACAAAACCCTTTAGAATACATTTCTACTTTCCTGGTATGAGCATTGGCAATCTCACCACAAACATCCACACTTTGATAATTGGCAAAGCTATATGTTGACCCCCCACAATTAAACAATGTACCATTTTGGCAATGCTTTGCTTTAACATCTTTTGAAGAAATGCCTAGATAATCAAACTATTTGCTTTTCAGTTATGAACAGAAGTTCACTCAAGTAACTGACTAATTGTGAGCTGATGCAATGAGAATCTTCATAGTCCCATAAATAAACCCCCTCAAAAAAACCGTCCCCATTTTGATATCTGTTGTTTACTGTGTTTCTCACTTAGAATATTTATCATTCATAGAATTCACTTATTTATTTATATTTTTAGATATAGAAAGCAAAACATTTTTCTTGTTCCTTAACATTTCTGATGCTCCTGTGGAAACCCTTGGCTAAGTTTAAGTTTGCATAAACTTGGGGCAAACCTATATCATAACAGCTTATGTGTCTTCCTTCTTCCTTTCTCCTAGCCCTGAACAAACTGGGTCTGGAGAGAAGTGATGATATCTTATCTTAGTATTTCCAGCATCTGGCACTTAGTAGGTATTTAGTTAATAGAAGTAGATGAATAAGAATAAGTGGATTAAACTGTAGTGAAAGCCCTATTGAGATGAGGATCAAGATACTAGTCAGAGTGAGTCTGGTAAGAAGAAAATTTAATTGTCTAAGAAGAGAGATGATCTGACATGCTGAGATTTGGGGGATCCAAAGGTAACACTTTTTTAACCTCCTTACGAATTTGTGAAAAAGGTACATAAAACATGAAGATTTTAAAAATATTTTGAGAAGCCATTTGGAGATCATGACTTAAGTCTGCTGTCAGACTTAAGTATTCTGCAGGTATTTCATTCTAGTGGTAGACAGATTTAAGACCCTCCCATAGGGGATTCTCTGTACTCCTTGTTGTAGAGTAAATCAGGTCTTACTTTTTCACTATAGAAATATAAATTGCATAGCTGTGGTGTGCCAGACAATAGAGATTGATGCTAAATAATTTCTGTACTCACATTATTGGACTGAGGTTAATGGATGATTGCAATACAGTGTTGTAGTGAACTGGAAAGCATTAAGGGAGGAGCAGGAGGATGATAGAGCCTAGATTTTTAGAAGCCCAAGGAAGTTTCCCATGAGATGTGCAAGATGTGGCTTAAAGAAAGTAAGAGTTTCGTCTAAAGGAAGAGCATGTTCTTGGACCCTTATGGTGTTTGACAATGCATAAAAACATTATCTTAAAAAGTTGGGAGGGTATAAAATATGAATGGAATGAGAGAGGCAGGAAGAAAAAAAGCAGGCTATGAGTCAAAATAAGGCATGAAAGTTTAGTAAGTACAAAGTAGATTGGAAGGACCCTTGCAAGCTTGCAAGCAAATTTAGGTTCTGTTAGACTATCTCTTTTTTTTTTTTTTTTTTCACATAAGGAAGTTTAATAAGCAAAGAGAGTATCTCCCTGCAGGGTAAGAGAGAAGTTGAGAGGAAAAGAAAGGGAATGAGAAAGGGCGAATACAAGTAAGTGTGAAAGTGAAGAGGATGGAGAAAGTGAGTAGGAAAGATAAGGAAAGATGGCGGGGTAGCTACAGTAAAGCCATTGAATTTCTCTGGTCTAACAGGGGACCAATATCAGAGAAGGATACTTGCAAGCTGACTGATGAACCAATAGCTAGCTAGGATGTTCACAGATTGACAAGTGGTTGGGAGGCGGGGAAAATGGCTGCACCAGAAAGGTCAGGGGGAGCAGCTTTGTACATTATATTCCCCTGTTTCCGTTTTTATAAGAAAATCTTTTGCTCTCCAGTTCTTTCTGAAGCCTTCTCTCTCCTTCCTGCCTAAGTGACTGTGTCTGGTTTTGCAGGTGAGATGTAAAACGTCCATTCTCCCAGGG
Source organism: Sciurus carolinensis (assembly GCF_902686445.1). Lineage (NCBI taxonomy): Eukaryota > Metazoa > Chordata > Mammalia > Rodentia > Sciuridae > Sciurus > Sciurus carolinensis. The sequence goes on along the minus strand of NC_062213.1, from coordinate 151,090,366 downwards.
GCAGTCTTCAACTTGCAGACTTCCAGAGGCAGATGGTTTTCATGGACGTCATTTCCTCCATTTGACTGATCTCCCATCTCTACACTAACTGCCTGTCCCCAATTCTGGCTTCATTCACCTCTCTAATTTTAGGAACTCCTTTGCTGTAGGGAAAGGGGGTGAATGACCACTCTGGCTTCTTCGAGCTGGAAGTGGGCAGCACGGGGCAAGCAATTTGGAGTTCCCTTTTAGAAATCGGGTCAATTGAGGGGTCCATGGTAGAAGTCCAGTTGGGGAAGGGAAGGTTGTAAAGGCATCTGGGGATGGGTGCTTCTTTACAGACAAGTTTAATTTGGAGAATAGCAGCTTGATAAATTTTCTGCTTTAAAGGCTTGTATACCAATTTGAAGTCCAGTGATGAATGCAGAGCAGAGCGTCCGGGCAGAATGGAAGGTCGGACTGTGTCCGGGGGGCACTGTGGCTCAGATGGGGTTCCACTTGCTTAAGAGACAGTGGAAGATCCCATCCCGAGTTGCGGCACCAATGTAAGGGATCCCAAGGAAACCACGCCAGACACGGGAAATCACATAAGGAAGTTTATTAAGCAAACAGAGTGTCTCCCTGCAGGGTAAGAGAGAAAATGAGAGGAAAAGAAAGGGAACGAGAAAGGGTGCACACAAGAAAGTGTGAAAGCCAGGAGGATAGAGAAAGTGAGTAGGAAAGAGAGAAAGATGAGGAAAGATTAGACTAACTCTTAAAGAGAATAGTGAATAAATGGTTCCAAGCACAGGAGTGATACAATATATCAGCCACTGTGTGAAATGTGCTAAAAAAGATGGTGAGAAAACATTTGGGAAGCTAGAACTCCAGTGGAGGCAGGGAGGCTGAGAAAATCTGACAGATCTAAGACACGAAAATGCAAAGTCAGGAGAATCAGCAGCAGGTTAGTGAAGAGGTTTCCACTGGAATTCTCTAGTTCAGGTGGGAGGTAGGTTGGGCCACTTTCTAATCAGAGAAATGGGGAGTGTCTTTTAGATTGCTGAGATAGGGATGTCTAGGGAGCCTTTATCATAGCTATGTCCAGCTGTCAGTGCCGATACAAAAAAATGAAACAAAGGAGTGTAATCTGAGATGCAGACAAAGATTTGAAGGATATTAATATAAAAGGGTAGCTTGATTAGATGTTGAAGGTGCAAAATTTAAAATGGAAGAAATACTGAAATGTTCCATTTGAAAATTAACTAAGATATAAAAACAATTTTGAAAAACAGATCCTTTCTAGAGAGGCTATTACAAAAGATTCATTCCTCTTGGGTAATTATAAAGCAAATCTAACAGCCAAGGTACATTCACTACACAACACGAGCTGCAACTGCATCTGGCTGTCATGGATTTATTTGCTAATGGAGGATTTTTTTTTTCTTCAGTTACAGCTGGAATAAATATCTCCCATGTTCATCTTATCCCAAATATGTGATCTGGAACGGCTCAGTACAATTAGTAACTTTAGTTCAGAACATTGGCAACATTGAAATTGCCAAGTGTGATATCCATAACAAATTAAGATGCAAGCTAAGTATTCTCAGGGCGACTTGGATCTGTATGATAAGTTCCCCCATTGATCACATTCTCATGCAACATTTTAAAGCTTGTCATCAGAAAACAGAGGTTCAATAATCAAGATGTGGCAGAGAGCTGAGTTAGTGGATTTTACTGCTGAAAAACATAAAACAACTCAGTCACTACCACAGCAAAGATCTTTAAGGTTCAGTAGGACAATGTTTTTAACTATGGGTCAATGTCCACGGTGAACTGTGAAATCACTTTGGTGGGTTACAACTTGCTTCTTCTTCTTGTTTTAACTGAATAGAATAAAGTAGAATAAACTGGATAGAAAATATCAAAGTACATCACACATAGAGCAATGAATGTTGTTTTCTGAAACAATAAACATAGATGGGATCAGAGAATAAAGGCATTTTGGTAATAAGAACATGAGCAGAAGTAGGAAGGAGGAAAAACTAAGGAATGTGTGAGGAATGGTAAGTAGTTCATGATAGCCATTGTTGAGTTGTAAATACTGATGATTCATGGGAGATAAAATGGGATGATTATTTGGGACCCATATTGTACTGAGTCATGAAAAGCAACTAAGAAATTGGTATGTTATTCAGTAAGAGTAGAGAATCATGATGATAGCTGTGGGGAAGTGTCCTATACAGGATCAGGTGGCAGTGTGATAATAATCCAGACACAAGGAAAATAAAATCTATTCATGCCAAATTTCTTCCTGCCTCAGAGCTTGATGCACTAAGCTCCTTCTGCCTGAATCACTCTCCATCACAGCTTCTTTGACTGTATTCTAGTTGTTTGCTTCTTTTTTCTCATTTATCAGTTTGATTCCTTCCCCAAGAGAAGCTTCTTGATCTCCAAGACTCCCATAATATGTGTCACACTTATGGTCAAATAGTGAACATGTTATTATAAAATTTCAGTATCATTTCAGAAGGCATTAGTCTAACTCACAGAAATATCTTTAGCACTTCGTTTGCCTTGTATACTACTGGGGATTTACCTGGTGTTGACTAAATAAAGGAGTAGTGTCAGTTATCATAGAAAGAAAACTAAAAGCAAGGGACACTGGAAAGGAAAGCCAGTAAGGACTCAGGGATTTGCTGTGCTTTAAAGCAAAGAAAAGGAAAGAACCAAAGGTTCAGTCATTCCTCCTTTTTAATAAACATTTGTTCCACATATGCTGTAGGTCAGGCACTGCACTGGGCCTGGAGAAGACTGAGATGAGTCGCATGCAGAGGTGAGTAAGACAATAACATCATGACACTCATAGTTGGCAATTAGACCACATTCTTACATAGCATTTCCTGTGAGCCAGGTACTATTCAAAGCACTTCATCTAGATTCATTCGATCATTTTATATGATAGGCAAGTGCTATTATTATCTCTGTTTTGTAAATAAGGAAACTAAGCCAAAGAGAGGTGAATACTTTGATAAGAGGTGAATACTTTAAAAAGAGGTAGAGCTGGGCTTTGGTTCGTTCTTTACTACACTGTATTACTTCTCCAGTCTGGAGTCAGGGAAACAGATAACAGGTGGCCACAGAAGGGCATTATATAATATGCACATGCATGATTCAGAAGTAGTTCAGAGAAGAAAGTGCTTGTGTATCCAAAAGGACAAGAGAAGGAAAGATTGCTGGGGAAAGTAATGTGAAACTGAGTTTTGAGGGATACATTGGAGTTTGCCATGTGGAAAAAGAGATAGGGGATGTGTTCTAGGGGCTAGCATTCCCAGAGAGGGAAATATGAAACTACGTGATGTTTAGGGGGAGTCAACAATTGGTGTAGAATTTCTGGAAAATTCCTGGAGACCAAGGACACAGATGAAGCTACTAGTGACCAGCAGGAAAGTTTTGCCTGCCACCCTAAGGATCTGAGTCCTGACTGAAGGTTGTAGGTACACAGACTCATGAATAAGAAGAGTGGTGTGGGATGCTACCCAAGATCAGACTTCTCATTAGATACATACCACCTCTCTGGGGTTAGGTTAGAAGCAGAGAAGTCAATGAGAAGGACGCTGCAAACAGCCAGCTAGGACTGCATAAGGGATGACTAAGTGGAGGCAGTGATAGTGGACAGTGAGAAAATGATTTATGAGCACTGCAGAACTTGGAGAGGCACTGGAGGTTGGGGACCAAAAAGGAGTAAGTTCAGCATCTTTTCAAGGTTCTGGATTTATAAAACAGGTCACAAAAGAGTGAATGGGACAAACAACCAAGGGAGGGGAGGATTTCAGAGATAAAAGATGGTGGATTCTGTTTGGAACGTGATTTATTAGTCATGGACTGATTTTCTGGGTAAAAACCCATGCACTTGGCAGCATGATGTCTCCACTAAGTAAAAGTTGGAACCACACAAATGTTACTGCAAGTCCAGTGTGAATGAAATCACTGAAGGACAGAACAAAGCTAAGATCCCATTGAGGGCTGAGCACAGAACCTTGAGGTGTGGGGGTTGGTTGGGGGAGAAGGAGAGGAGTGATAGGAGGAAATCAGCCCATGACCAGTGCTACATCCCAGAAACAAGGAAGATGCAACCTCTCCTGACATCACCTCACTAGTTCCTGCTCATTCATTTTTCAAAGTTAACTCATGCACTTTCTTCTCTGGGAAGCCTATTTCCCTTTGCTGTCAAGTGCTATTTATGTAAAACTTGCACTTTATATAGAATGGCCCTTCATATCTATCTTGACTGTGAGCGTATTGAGAGTCCCATACCAGATTGTTGATCAGAGGGCTTGGTCTATAGAGGATGCTTGATAAATGTCTGCCGAGCTAAATACTTGTGGGGGTGGTGTACAGTTTGGATCACTTGGGTACCTTTAGAGAGACACCATAAAATTCTATTCCAACTGTAGATGCTGCTAGAGTATAGTTGCTTTCAGTGCTCCACGTAACCCAGATTGTCTCTATTCCTGGAAGGCTCATCTCCTATCCGTTACCTTGTGAAGTCCTCATCTTCTTTCAGGACCCAATCACACCTTCCACGAGGCCTTTTATATTGCCAGCCCAGAGATCAAAGCAGCACCAAAGGCCCACAGTCCTAAAGTTAATCATCCTGCTATATAAATTCTGTCTTCTTGCTCTGGCCACACGTTACTACGGTGGGTTCATGTCTGTGTCTCACATTAGGATGACTAGACTGTGAGCTTACTGAGTGGAAGGCCAATGCCCTGAAGGTCCTTGGCTCCAGCAGCTGTCACAGCACATGGTAGGTGCTTCAGAAAATGACTGAGGAGCCGGAGGGCGGCTCCTTTCTTGGGTCATCAAGTGGGCCACCACTAGAGGGCACCGACAGCTCAATCAGACCGAAAGTGCTTTTGTTGTTCCCACAGGGACACAGGGTGGAGGGTTGCTTGTGGTGGAACCAGACTCTGACCTGGACTTCTCCATTTTTCCCAGGCAGCAGAGTAGAGGGTGGATGCCTATATTTCTGGCCAGTTTCTCTACTCTGAATGTCTTAAGGGATTTCAAAGAACTCTTTTCCTCCATGGTGTCTGTCTCTCTCTCTCTCTCAATGATATTAGTACTTTTTAAAAATTAAATCATCATTTATTTAGCTATAATTAACCTTATTTTTAACTCTGCAACCAAAGCATATTAAGAAATAAAAATAAAGACACAATTTTTAATGTGTTCTTAATCTCCTTCCCATATATAACTATTTTTTAAAAAATTTGTTCTAATTAGTTATACATGATAGTAGAATGCATTTTGATACATCATGCATAGGTGGAGTATAACTTCTCATTCTTCTGGTAGTACATGATATAGACTTACACCTGTCCCATGGTCATATATGCACATGGGGTAATAATGTCTGATTTAGTCTATCATCCCTGCCTCCATACTCCTCCCCTCCCTTCACTCTCCTCTGTCTAATCCAAAGTACCTCTATTCTTCCCTAGTTCCCCCCACCTTATTGTAAATTAGCATCCACACATCAGAGAAAATGTTCGGCCTTTGGTTCTTTGGGATTGGCTTGTCTTGCTTAGCATGATATTCTCCAGTTCTATCCATTTACCTGCAAATGCCATAATTTCATTCTTCTTTAAGGCTAAGTAATATTCCATTATATATGTGTCACATTTTCTTTATCCATTCATTTGTTGAGGGGCACAACAGATTAATAGATAAAGGTTGGTTCCATAGTTTAGCTATTATGAATTGAATTGCTATAAACATTGACGAGGCTGCATCACTGTAGTATGCTGATTTTAAGTCCTTTGGGCATAAACCGAGGAGTGGGATAACTGCGTCAAATGGTGGTTCCATTCCAAGTTTTCTTAGGACTCGCCACAATGCTTTCCAGAGTGTTTGCATCAATTTGCAATCCCACCAGCAATGTATGAGTGTACCTTTTTCCCCTACATCCTCGCCAACATTTATTGTCACTTGTACTCTTGATAGTTGCCATTCTGACTGGAGTGAGAGAGAATCTCAGTGTAGTTTTTTAAAAATTATTTAAATTTTTTTTATGTTAATAGACCTTTATTTTGTTCATTTATTTATATGTAATTCTGAGAATTGAACCCAGTGCCTCACACGTGCCAGGTAAGTGCTCTACTTGAGCCACAACCCCAGCCCCTCAGTGTAGTTTTGATTTGCATTTCTCTAATTGCTAGAGATGTTGCACATTGTTTCATATATTTGTTGATCAATTGTATTTCTTCTTCTACGGAGAGTCTGTTCAGTTCCTTAGCCCATTTATTGATTGGGTTGTTTTTTCGGTGTTAAGTTTTTTGAGTTCTTCATATGTCCTGGAGAGTAATGCTCTGAGGTGCATGTAGTAAAGAGTTTCCTCCTATTCTGTAGGCTCTCTCTTCACGCTATTGATTGTTTCTTTTGCTGTGAAGAAGCTTTTTAGTTTGATTCCATCCCATTTATTGATTCTGGATTTATTGATTCTTGGGCTTTAGAAGTTTTGTTAAGGAAGTCAATGCCCAAGCTGACACCGCCATGGCCTCTTACAACTTATTTTCATCTCATCAGAGATGTGTTAAGCAATAATTCTATTCCAAGTGTGTAGAGGAGGCCCTTTGCAATTTCCCCAACTCACCTTTGCAGACACAGGGTCTGTTGGCCACCTTGTGTTCTCCCCTTGCATCCTCACATGTCCGTTCCAACCCCGCTTCCCCTGTGACACCCACCCTACCATTCACACTTTGGATCTCCTTTTCCAAGTTCCAATCATGTATTTGAATCCTCTACCTCATCATTTGAAATTGTTTCCTCATTGTTTTCCCTCTGAGACTGAGCACTCCTGTATGACAGGATTTAAATTCCTGTTCCAGTATTGACACCGTGTATAAAGCAAGCACATATTTAGTAAATACTTAATGAGTTAATGACTGAATTTTTTATTCTCTCATTCAACATATACTGATTGCCAAATATCTACCTGTGGGTTTCAGGTAGTCTAGTTTTTTGCAACTAAGTTCTGTTGGAGGTGGGCACAAGGTAATGAACAAGTAGAGTTGAGAATTCCAAAAAGGCAACATTAGTGAAGTCTATCTCAGGTGATAAGACCACAGCCATCCAGGTTGTGTTCTGGATAATAGCTCTTATCTCCAAGGAATCAGGACTGTCCTAAATCAAGCACACTCCTGAGGAGGATCTCAAGAACTATGAAGACCTCAAGAACATGATGGATTCAAATGGAAATCAAAATGGAAGCCCTACCGTACAAAATAATCACAAGTAGAAACTCATGTGTGAATTCCCATCATCAGAAGAGAGAATAAACCTCAAAGTCCAGAGATTTTGAGTCATATCTGCCCTGTAGTCATACCAGAAGGCAAAAATACCAGTAATTAGCCCCAAAGGATTTGGGCAATGTAGAGGGAAACAAAAATGAGGAGATCCTGAGGTCACACTAGGGTTTTCATTGTGAATGCAAATCTGATATCTAACAAGCTGGGGACACAGACTAAGTGCAACAATCTCACCTCACCTCCCTTCTGACCTGGTCCTGAAACTTCTTAATCTTAGAAGTCACATGATTTGAAATGAGCTCCCTATGTGGAAACATTAATTTCTAATGTGTTATTTTAGCTTATCAAAAATCAAAACATGCTCTCCTTTTCCACATTCCATTTAAGACATTTATCTGTCATATTAAGATACTTTTATCAAGGTCACTGGCTTGCTTGTCACAAGTTTGTTAAAGTTAGTCACTCAGAGAATTATAAATATCTTTAGCCTCAAATGTGATTGCATGGAGGGAAGGGGAGGGGAAAAAAGAGGAGAAAATGGCAGCTAATTTTTCAAAAGTCTTTGCCATATTAGGTGCTTTGGGTTGTTGCTCTACTGTTCTTCCCCATAAACTTAAGATGTATTTATTGATCTGAGTGGTCATGGCTCCATGTTGTGGGAGTTGGTTGGTGTTTTTCTTGGCTGTATTCTCATACTGGATTTCCTGCAAATGATGATGGTATTTTCTTGAAGAACTCTTAATAATTTATCTTTTATCTTGCAAACAGTGTCCATAACTGATGGTGTTTCCATCTCTACAATGATTGCCTAAAATATATGTGTCGAAATTTTGTCTCATTTCTAGTAGACTCATTTTCAAACTGAGTAAAAACAATGACCATTACTGAGCACCCAGGTACCTAAGTGCTTAGCATCCATTTAATCCTCACAACTTACAGCAACTCATGAATTAAATTCTATTTTTATTTCCATCTTACAGGTAAAAGAACTGAGACTTGGAGAAATTATGTAAGGTGTCCAAAGGTCATTCAGAAATAATTTTATTTTATGTCAAAGTTGTTATGTCAGGTATGACATACATACCATAAACTATGAAATGAGTAATTTCACTTACTTATTTTTATAATATCAACAAAAATCATTTTCTTAGCCTATTTTGCATAGTGGTAGACAATTTAATTTTTCGGTCACTATTGGGACTTGCTGTATCATGGAATCATGCTGAGGTCCTGGAACTGGTTCTGGGTATTAGTACATCATCTGAGTTGTTGTTGTTAGTCATTGATCCACAGGGTATCACTGAAGGTTTCACTGTTCCAGACTGTGATCTTTGCTCCCTGGCTCCTTTGATTCTCTGTCTCACACCTGAGGCATGGAGTCTTTGACAATGGTTGGGACTCTGGTGCCTACAGTACCATTCTCCTCCCCTTGTACACCAAAGAGGCCTTTCCACAACCACATGCCATCTCCCTGGAATGCTATTTTTGCTGGTGATCAATTCATGGTTCTCTGACTTTCACCTTCTTTTTGGTCCAGAAGACACAGTTTCCTTATTCCTGAGTTTCTCCAAGTTACTCTGTTTGCCCCAGCCTCAGGATAATAGCAGCACAGTATCTTCAAGTTCTCATTTCATATGATTCCCAAAGATCCTTTACTTTAAGTGTCTTCTGTTTTTCCACTCAGCAAAAATCCCAGAAACAAGGGAATTCTAAAGGTCCTGCTTTGAGGTAGAAAAATACAAGAAGAATAAAGTTAAGCTAATAATCCATAAATTATTTTATCACTTGCCTTATTTCTTTCAGGTTTACCAAATGGGTGTTCTGCCTGGATATGGGTCCACTGATGGAGTGTGATGAGTTTTGATGATGTGTCTTTCCCTTGCAAATATATTTTATAGAATCCATTGCCAGGAATAATTGTATTTTTTTCTAAAGTCTGTTTTTTCTTTGTATCCTTTTTTTATTTATTTATTTTAAATAGCTTATGGATACTGTGAGTCACATAACAGACTTCAGTTCTCTTTCTGCCAGTCATTTGGAGGCATTTTGATCAGATATGTGTCTGTGTATTCTGATATTCCTTAGACATATTTTTCTAGACTGAATTTTATGAAATATGAATTCATTCCTAACTTACTGTACATTGCCAGGCTCAGTGACACACGCCTGTAATCCAAGCAGCTCGGGAGCCTGAGGCAGGAGGATCATGAGTCCAAAGGTAGCCTCAGCAAAAGCAAGGCTCTAAGCAATTCAGTGAGACCCTGTCTTTAAATAAAATACAAAATAGGGCTGGGGATGTGGCTCAGTGGTCAAGTGCCCCTGAGTTCAATTCCCAGTACCTGCCCCCACCAAAAAAAAAAAAAAAAAAAAATACTGTACATTATGTCAGGACCTAGGAAAAGAGATACTTAATAAAAGTGGTCTCTGATGGAGGTCGGGATCCTCTCGCTGCATCCCACGTGGAGGAGGATGTTGGCGGTTTTTCTATCTATTACTCAAAAAACTTATCTATTCAGTAAACACAGGAGAGCCAATATTCCTTTTTTTTTCTTTTCTTTTTTTTATTGTAAACAAATGGGATATATGTTGTTTCTCTATTTGTACATGGAGTAAAGGCGTACCATTTGTGTAATCATAAATTTACATAGGATAATGTTGTTTGATTCATTCTGTTATTTTTTCCCTTCCCCCCACCCCTCCCACCCCTCTTTTCCCTCTATATAGTTCTTCCTTCCTCCATTCTTGCCCCAATATTCTTTTAATGAGAGGCGGTGTGGGGGTTCTGGACCATACCAACTCTGGCCTCTTTTCAATCAGGAGTCCCCCAACTCTCTTATTTATAGACAGACAGGGAAAAGGGACAAGGACGGGGAGGAGCTTCTTCTTTGATAGACAGAATAGGGTGGAGTTAGGGGGAGCCATTCTCTTAGGGGAAAATTCCAGAAGGAGACAGGAACCACTCCCACACAGCGCCAGATACTTCCCAGCAGTTCCTAGAAGCCAGGCCTCTGCATCCCATGGCTCAACTTAGTCTGATTCTGCTAAATAAGGACAGCTTCCCACAACTGGACTATCTCTTTTGAATTTTAATTTTTTTTTTATTTTGAGAATCTAGAGTTTTATGTTTTATAAAGATATGTTACAACTATTAATAGCACTTTTAAAGACCTGATGTTGTAAGTACAAATGACAACAAAAACAGCATAACCTATAATGTTTCATCTTTTAAATATTCTTTTTCCTCCTTGAAACTGGCGGGGAGAAGAGTATTGCAGTTCATCCCAGGAAGGCAAGGAAGGGGCTGAACCCCCGCAGGCACAGGGCAGTATGGATCTGCTCATTCTCACACCTTAGTTCCCAGGCAGCCGCTCAGACCAGAGCTTCCGACCCTGAGTACAGGAAAGAATTGAATTTGCTTCCACTTAAGTTCTAGGAGGTTACCATGCTCCCTGTGGATATTCAATAAATACTGGCTAAATTGAATGTTGTCCTGTGTTATCTTCCTTTCTCTCTTTTTCCTCCCTCACTCCTCTGGTTGGTACCATGGGTCCTTCAAAATTATACTTTTATTTCCCCACAGTTTTCCCTTTACTGTGTGTGCCCCAGTTTTCAGTGTTAACCTCTCTGTGTTCAAATATTCCCTCTTCATGTTTATTTTTGCTGCTTCTGGGTTTTATCTCACAGTTTCTCTGAACCTACCCTTTTTGGTTTCCTTTTTCTGAGACTCTCTCTCTGTGTTCATCTATTTTTCCTTTTCCTCTCATCTATATCTGTCACACACACACACACACACACACACACACACACACACTATGCTTGTGCTTATTTCCTTCCAGAGTTACCATAAAAAAAAACATTGCATTTTTCCAAGAAACTGGACACATTTAAAGACTTTAATAAGTGCTCAGAAATAATTTATCTTACATTTTTTCCTTTGAAACAACGCTTTCAATGCCCAAATGTTGGAAATCAGGAAAAGTGGATTCGTCTCTATCCACCTTAATACATCTCAGAAACCAAGCAGTGCAGGGATTGGGTTTGCTCTCCTCTGGATGTCTGTGTGCCCTCTGCCCAGACAGGATTGCATTCCTCTGCTCATTCAGACACAAACACAGCGACATTTCACCAGGCCACTATTAGCCTAGAGGGAATACTCAGCTTCTCCCTTTCCTAGTGTTTTAAAACTTAGTCTAGTTTTTTTTGGTGCAAAAGATTGGCACAGATATGCAGTTGCATAAACTCCTTGGAGCCAGAGGCTGACTTTTTGCTCCCTGTGCCTCAGCTTTTGAAGACTGAAGTGTGCAGCTGTCCACTTCAGTCACTCTCTGGTGAACATCTGAAGAGTGTGATGGTCCGCTTTTCCCTGGGTTTAACAGGTTACTGTGCTGCCTTAAGCATTAAAATGAATTCATCATTTGTGTGTGAAAATGTAAAAACTGATTGGTACCAAGAGGGTACTTGGAGGACTGAACTGCCATATGAACATGGTCTGGGGGGACTGTAACCCCAGCCTCTATTCTTGCATTTCTGAGGACCAGTTCATGCAGAACAGCTCTTTTAATCCTCATCACAACAGTGAAAATTAGCCTCGATTTCCTCATTTTGCAGATGAGGAAACCGAGGCTAAGAGAAGTTAAATGACAAAGGGCACACAAAATAGCAGAATCAAAACTCATGAAGTGTGAGTTCATTTCTGTTCTTAAGAACAATTTTCATGCTTAGAAAAAATTATTCAAGGTTATTTTGGTATGAAATTTGTATTCATTCAAAGCCTGTTTCTTAAGTTTGTATATTTGTTAATACATTCATAGATTAGCAAATTTCATAATTACTTTGAAGGAGTAATTCCTTCAATTTAATTAAATCTCAGTTAAGTTCCTTAATATTTAATGACATTTACTAATGTGATATATTTTTATTTCCTTTTTAAGTATATCAATCATATTACTTAAAGACCTTTCAAGAACTTGTCATTCTCACAAATCTGATAAATTAAATACTTAAGTGAATTGAAACTTGAGTTCTCTTCAATGTTCTAAGACATTAATCTGAAATTATAGGTCCAAAGCAATTACTTAACTATAAGTTTTAGCTTGGAATTATAAGGTTGATTTGTTATTCTAATAGTTTAAATATTCTCAAATATTTTAAATAATTAAACATTTAAACAAGCACAGATTTTGAAATATAAACATTTTAGAGCTGCAACTTTGACATTTTGATTCTCAATATGTAATATTAAATTTTGCTTCCATTTTAAAATAAGAAAACAAATTATCCCAATAATTTCCCCTTCCTAAGTAATGCTGGGACCCTTATATGCAATGCTATTGAGATACAGTGAGTCTTATTTATTTAAGCACACTTTGAATCATGCAGAATGATAACTTCCCGGTGTATAGAACCTGTGAAATTGTCTCCACCACTCGTGATACAATGAGCTGTGACTCCTGTGAATGTTACTTTATATTGCAAGAGAAATTTTACAGATGCATCAAGGCTCCTAATGAATTTATTTTGAGTTAATCAAAGGGGGAAATTCCTGAGTGGCCCTGACTTTATCAAGGAAGCCTTTAAAGAGACAAGCAGTAGCAGCAATAGCAGCAGCTGGCTTGGGATCTCTTCTGCTGGCATGGGACCATGACCTCAAACCTCACGTGAGATCATAGCCCTTTGATTCAGGCCTCATGAGACTCCGAGACCATAAGCAGTGGAACTAACTAGCCCATCTTAGACTCTCCTATAGAAACTGACCTCATAAAATTGTTACTTTAAATTGGTACATTTATGATGAATTATTAGAAATCAATGGGAAACTAATACACTGTCCAACTGGGGTGGTCTCATCACTCATGAGCTTTAAATTCAACTGATATGCTTCTAATTCTTTTGTCTACTCATAAAGATCTGAAACCCCACCCATGCTGCTATATCCATTATATAATTTTGATTCACTTTCTGGTTGAGCTTTTTCAATGTCTTTTGCCTGTAAGGACTCCACTGAGATTGTAAATTCTTGCAAACAGGAACTTGAGGGCGCTCCTTGACACTTACCATAGTCTTCCTGTATTAGGGGCCCAACTCCTCCAGATGTTCAAATGATGTCCCCCAGAACTCTGCATGTGTTTCATCACTTTGCTAACTACTCCCAGGCCATTTTCCTGGAAATATCCAAGTCCAAATCTGGGTTTTCTATTTCTTTTCGTGACAAAGATAATAAGATTTTCTTGAAAATCTTGAGTGCTAAAATGACAATACAGTGCTACTGTCTCCCTTCCTTCTCAGAAGATCCCCAAGTTCCCCTGACTTGTGCTTCTGAGTTCCCTATGGCTGTGGTTACTCTGAAACAACAGGACTTACATTCTATCATCACTACTCGGCCTATCAAAAATACACAATACTTAATCAGATAGTTTTAAGTTCACCTGTGTAGTTATTCATTAAGCTTTTCTTTTAACAATACAATGATAATTAATCCATACATGTACATAACATTCTAAGAGAGATACAAAGTATAATATATTCCAGAAAAGTTTATGATCAAATTAGAAATAAGATATAAATTAAAAAGATTAAGAATTTGGCATACAAGCTGGGCACGGTGACTGAGGCAGGAGGATTGCAAGTTTAAAACCAGCCTTAGCAACTTAGTAAGACCCTAAGCAACTTAGTGAGACTCTGTCTCAAGATAAAATATAAAAAGTGCTGGGATGTGGCGCAGTGTTTAAGTGCCCCTGGGTTCAATCCCTTCCCCACATCAAAAAAAGAGAGAGAGAACATGGCATATGAAATTGTAGGTGTTAAAGGATATATATGTGAAGTAAATGACTTGTACAAATAACAGGTGAAAGTAGTGATGAGGGTTAAGTTGAAAAAACCTCATGGAACAAATAGTATTGAAGCTCTTTCATTCATTTGGCAAGTGTGAATTTAGAAACTTTTATGTGTAAGGCATGTGTTAGGCTCTGAGGGTACAAATGTAAGGCACGGTCACCCCCTTCCTCAAGCTCACATTATAGTTGAAGAAATAAAAACATAAAAAAGAATGAGCATATGCATACACACTAAGACAAATGGCATTATGCATTGTGTACAACAACCAACTGGAGAGTGTGCTGGCAATATATATCATATTTTGTGGACCATTTCCAAGTTTCCCAGAACAGCCCTAAGTCCTTTACACTAATTGACCTCATATGATCTTCATAACAACTTCATAGGATCAGGGATTGCTAAGGGCTTTATGTTTGTGTCTCCCCACAAATTCATATATTGAAACTCTAATCCCCAAGTTGATAGTATCTGGAGAGGGGCTTTGGGAGATAATTAGGTCATGAGAGTGGAACCCTTATGATGGGATTAGCACCCATTTAAGAAGAGACAAGAGAACTGCAAGTGTGGCAGAATGCTCATCTAGCATGTTCAAGGACCTGGGATGGACCCCAAGTGCCACAGGAGAAGAAGAAGGAGTAGAAGAAGAAGAAGGAGAGAAAAGAGCTTTCTTCCCTTTTTTGCTCTCTCCATTACTTAAGAATACAGGGAGAAGTTTGCCATTTTCAAACCAGGAAGAGAGCCTTCACCAGACACTAAGGGTGCCGGTCCCCTGATGCTGGACTTCCCACTCTCCAGAACTGTGAGAAATTAATTTACTTTGTTTAAGATCCAGCCCATCATACCTGCTTTTAGCAGCCCGAGCTTCCTGAGACAGGCATATAATGACAAGGGAGAGTTATTCTCAAAGAGGAGAATGAAGTCATCCTACCACAGCTCATGGTCTCCCTCCACCCCATACTATTCCACGCAAAGCTATTCTCATGTTTCTTGAAAATTTTTGCAGTAGCCTTTTAACTGATCTCTCTGATTCTTCTATTTTCTTACACTCAGTGCTTGATATTTTTCCACATTTTTTTTTGTGGTGCTAGGATCGAACCCAGGGTCTGTGCATGCAAGGCAAGCACGCTACAAACTGAGCTATATCCCCAGACACGTGATATTTTCAAAATAAGAATCAAATAACGTCTGTGCTCTTGTCAAACTTTCCAACAGTTTCCCACATCACTGGCATTAAATTCCCAGGTTCTTACTTAACACAGCTGACAAGGTCCTGTGTGAATTTTCCCTCAGCTCTTCTGTGACTTCATT
Organism: Sciurus carolinensis; assembly: GCF_902686445.1. Classification (NCBI taxonomy): domain Eukaryota; kingdom Metazoa; phylum Chordata; class Mammalia; order Rodentia; family Sciuridae; genus Sciurus; species Sciurus carolinensis. The sequence goes on along the minus strand of NC_062213.1, from coordinate 151,074,956 downwards.
CCTTACCACTCTGTCCTGGACCCATCACTCTTCTGCCACCCTTCCCCCTCTGTTCTGTTTCTCAAATGCACTAAGTATGCTCCTTTGCCCTGCCCCTTGCTTGCAACATGATCTCCCAGATATCCATCAGTGCACTTCCTCATCCATTTAGGCCTTGCCTCTGTTCAAATGTCATCAGAAGAGCCTTCATTGACTAATCTGTCAAAGATACAGTCCTTCCTCTGGTCCACCCAACAGTGATCTCTGCATCCTTATTGCTATAGTTTCCATCTTGACATTTAGATACCTTTGTCTCCCTTACCTGAAGCAAAAGCCTCATGAGGACAGGAACTTTGTCCCCAGTCCCCAGCACAGAGCCTGACAATGACTAAGGACTCTGCATTAAATATCGTTGAATTCATATTCAATATTGTTGACTTACTTAGGGGGTCCTGCCTGGAAAAAAATATGGGTATGAAAGGACTTCTTACTCTCTGGTATGAAGAACCCCTCCAAATTCTAATGGCAAGGGCTTGAGACCTTTTAAAAGGGAAAGCGTATTCAAGTGGATTCTGTTGACACTTCAAGTCTTTTTTGCACTTCCATTAGAATCCTACAGAATAGTATAATCTAAAAGGGTCTAAGTGGAGAATTTAATAAACATACTCTATCCTGGTACTTTTCACCCAGGACTTGCTATAGATTTTAAATGCTTTAGCTTTGGATTATGGTCTACTAGTTTGATCTTGAAGTTTTTTGCTGATCATTCTGCATGTAGCTGATTATAATTAGTATAATTCTTTAATCCAACCTAAATATATGTATGTGTTCACCCATCAATAACATTCTCCTTTTAATGTGTGGCAGGAAGAAGGCTCAAGTTTCTAAGACCTTAGTTCCTGACAGTTATTAGGGACTGGGGAATGACTTAACTTCCATTCAAGTAAATTCTAGGTTCTAAAATGATAGACTTTGTTTATTGCTCTTGTCTAAACTTAATTTCTGACGAAGTACCTAAATAACTTCTCTCTGTATTTAAATTTCCAACCTCTATATCTTCTCTGTGGTGCATGAACAACTACAAAGTAGATTAAAAAAAACTGTTTTAAGTGTATGCTGACTGATTTATATCAGCTATATTTTCTAGCTGGGTGGTTACACCATTTCAAAGTATTCCAAAACTCATATTCAAACACAAACTATAGACCAGTATGTAAACACGATCAGAGAAATATTTTCTTTCTCCTATTATGTTTGGATGTAAGATTCTATTTGGAATTCTCTGAGTAACTCAGAATAAGGGTGGGGAAAGGCAGCTTCCTTTGGGTTTAATCCCAACTGGAAAGCAATGAAGCAAGCACATTTTCTATTTTTTGTTTTGGTGTTAATCAAAGCATACAAAGCTGAGGGTGTTGATTATTTGAAAAGCAGCAGAATTGCACTATGTACAGTGGCCAATGTTACCCTGGCCTTTCTCCAAGCTGTGTTTCTGGGAGACAGGGAAGAACTCCAGCAAGCCCTCGGAGCAGTGGTAGTAGACATGGCTGTGCTGCAAAAGGAACACACGATGGGGCCACAAGGAGAGGACTTCTATGTCCACCTATTTATCCAGAACTCCATCCCAGGGCTGCTGCCAATGGTTGAGCTTGTTGTTCACAGTACCAGGGTACATCAGGGAGTGGAAAGGGAAGGTGAACTTTTAAGAAAGAAGGATTTCTTTCTCTTTTTTGTACAAATCTAACGGTAAACAGCAGCACTGTCATATCCTATGCCCAACATCAGCTTTCCCTCCAAAAGACAAAATTTCTAACAAAAAAATGTATATTTATATAACAAACAAACCAAGGCCTAGTTTCTTACTGTACAATAGCATGTGTCTTTTAGCATCTGAGATGAATTAAAAAACCTGCAATGGAGATAGAGAATAGAAAGATGGAGGTAAAAAGGAACACCATTGCTGCCATGTTGGAGGAATATGTCTAGGTATCTAATAGATCGCAAAGAGGACTATCATGAATAAAATTATATTGTATACCAGAAATTTGCCAAGAGGGCATATTGTTAGATACACACACATACACACACACACACACACACACACACACACACACACACACACGCTGCAGAAGTTTGGTAAAAAATACAGTGCTTGAGAACTACTGGTCTTATATGGTGTCAAAATTCTTTCCCTTTTCCATGACACCTTGACTTAGATTGCACACTGCTGACCTATGACCCTGACATGAAATTAACACCCCAAATCTAAATCCAGTGCCAGACCATCAAAGAATTTCTATTTAAGGTTGCACTCCTTTTGTTGGTTTATGTGATGTTAATGGTAAATATAATTGTTTTACATAGCAGAACCATACTGTGTTCTGCTAAATAACAACAACAAAAGAATGCTTTTGCATTTCAAACTTCTTCTAAAAACTTATACATAAACATTAACAAGACTCACATTCAGAGAAAATTAATGACCAAAAGAAAAACAAAATATAAACCATGAAGTAACCTGGCATTATATCAGTGTTTGGGCTAGGTTTCCATTCTAATCTAGTGTTTACTTGTTTAATTTTTTTCATAGTTTGTACCCTATGATTTTCTTCTTCCAGTGATAATGTTGGAGGCAGTTTATGATATGACATCTTGGTAAAACTTTGAGCTAAGAAAAAAAAATGGTCAGATCACTCACTTCCTCTTGAAGGCCCTGCATGTGTGTGAGGACTCCTTCCCAGGCACCACCCCTTGGTTTGGTTCACTTTCTTTATGGTCAGGCATCACCTCCCATTTTATTTAATATCATCCTCTTTTCCTGTCCTTCCTTCCCAAATATTGCTCCTGCCCTTTTCTGTTTGACTTATTTAACTGAAGTTGTATGTTCACATGCAGAAATTCTTTATATCTTTCAGAAATTTCTTTTGGGATTTCCATGTTGTACCACTTCAATTCAACTCAATTTGACAATTTTTTCTTGACAGTCTATTATGTGGAGACCACTGGACAAGGCCCTGAGGGGAGACAGAGCTAAAGGAAACACAGACCTTCAACTCAGTGAGAGCCAACAGAAAGCAGCCACCACAATAATAACTGCTATTTCCTCAACATTTGCTTTATGTGGGTACTCTTAAGTGTGTTTTGCCTTTTGGCCTTACTTGTGACAGCCCTGTGACATTTTACCAGTAAGAACATTGAGGCTTACAGAGATTAAGTGGTCTTTATAAGATAAGAAAGCCAGTAAGTGATAGATTTGAGATGTGAAATGACTCCTTAAATCAATCTGCTAAACTCAACCAACTGGTGGAGGATGATAAGAGAAGTAGACACACAACTGTAACATAATATTGGTCCATTAACATAAGTCATAGTCTTCTTTGAGTACTATCCCACCCAAACTCCTTCCAAACTCCTTCTATATGTTATCTTGGTAAATGGCGGAGTCATGAACTCTACTGAGGGGATCCATGTAATCTTATCCTAGTCCATGACTGTCTTATCAGTTTTAGCAATGAAATACCCTTCCTTGCCAGGAAGATGCACTGCCAACACAGTGCTTTCTTTTTTTTTTTTTTTTTGCGGTGTTGGAGTTGAACCCAGGACCTTGTGTTTGCAAGGCAAGCACTCTACCAACTGAGCTCTCTCCCCAGTCCCAGTGCTTTCTTTTTGATGCAACAGTTTATTCTCATACGGTTCTCTCTGACCTCTTTATCTCTAAGAAATTGGTTTTGATCATGTTTCCACTAAAAACACTTAAATTGCTTGTCTTCATAGGACAAAGCTCATACTCCTTAGTCTTGCAAAGAAAGCTCTTCGAGATCAGCCTCCTTTTTCTTTCTGGTGCAACTTCTAGAATTACCTGAAGGGGGATCATTATACACCCCTAGAGGTATTCGTTTTGTTTTGTTCCTTTAGTAACTTCAACTCAGTAAACTCTCTTATTTTCTTCATAGCTACTCTCATGTTGTCCTGTCTGAAAAGCACTTCTTTGCCACAGTGACTTTTACCTATCTTGCAAAACCCAGCTCTACCTTCTCCAGGCTGGGCTTCCCTGTCTGACTCCCTTCCTGGACATATTAAGTAGCACTTCTTTGGATTTCAGGTAAAATCTGCAATCCACTGTCAGTAAAACTTACCTGTTCCATGGTAGCCATTAATGTTTTGTCTATCTCTAGCTCTACAGCTTCTAGCAGGCAGGGATGGTCAGGTATCACACAGGCACTCAATTCATGAACATTTAATAAAAAACAATGAAGGAATTCCCAAATGATTTCTATTTGATTTCAGAATGTATTTCCTGAATTCCTATTTGACATTAAGTACACTCACCGATAAACTGGAGATACCACCCCCAAACCTACAGTTAAATATTAATGAAGCAGCCAGAAACACGTCAGTGGATTTCATAGGCTTAGGGCTCCTAGCACTGTTCTCGTTCTCACTCCTTGCTACTCTTTGTAGAGGTTCTTTCTTTCAATCACGCTAATTGATGCAAGTGAATCTGGAGAACAGATCAAAAAAGAAAAAAACTCCTCCAGTTTTAAAGTACAGGTACATCCAATGATGCCTGCTACTGCTAAAGTTATGGAAACCAGTCCAGCCCCATAATATATTCTCTTGTGGCTTTAGATAAGTTGCCTTCCAGGGCTGGAACTGTGTCCTTGATACAGTCTGCTTGTTTTTGAGCTTGCAGACTTGCATAGCATTCTTTCTTTCCAACAACAACAATCATAAAAATAGCATGGACCTTCTTACAACCTTACTCACAGCACAATTGAAGGAAAGCTTACATCATTATGCCAATGTAAGATCATCTCAAAAGGTCTTAACAGATGCTTAGCAAATGCTTTATAAAATGTGCAGAAACATGTAAATGAGACACATGCCACCAGTTTAAGGAAAACACACTTTGAGATGGTACTTAAAAGTGGAACTGCCACAAGGAAACACAATCTTTTTTTTATAAAATCTCTCAACCGAGAATAGAAAATCCACTCTCAGAGTCAATGCTGAAAGGGCTTCCCAGGCCAGCAATTTATTTCTTTATAATTATCTATGACTAAGTATTTTGGAGGACGTACTGTGCAACATTTCGTATGAAATCCACAGAGGAGAGCTGGTTAAATGGGGCATCCGGGTAAAAAAGACTTTGGAGGAAGAGAGACACATTTTAATCCCTGTTCTATTGGGAATTGGGTACTAGCTGTTGCTTTGGGGCATGTTGGTCAACTTCTCTGCACCAGAGTTTCCTCTCCTGGAAAATGTTGACAATAACCCTATATCACAGGTTCGTTCTGAGATTTAAATGAGATAATGTACTCAAAGTTCCCAGCAGAGTGCCTGACACAGAAAGAGGATTAATAAATCATGACTGTCGCCTGCCAACATTTGTTAACACACCTGGCACCAGGGTTGATCAGTGCCAAATGAGAAGTCTACAGAGAAAAACTGTTAGGAATGGAAGTGTATCTACAGTGTCATTTCCATATATAAATTATGATAGCCCTCCAGGGATAAACATCCTTGACCTCATCTTCCTTCATAAATTATAACCTCTTTAGGAGCAGGAATGTTTCTTAGTTCAACTTTGTATCTTTCTAGCAGATAATACTATAGCAGATCCTACAATTGGTTCCTGGAAAGCAAAAATGATGTCTGACTTCTTAAAAATAAAGTTCTGTTACAATTCAGTACAAACTAGATCTGAGCAAACAAAGAACAAAACTTCTCAAATCAGATCTAGTTTATCAGCTCCAGATCCATAGCTTCCCATATCCTTGTTCTTCTCACATAGTATGCTGTGATTGTTGGCTTGAAGTTAGGAATTGATGATTTTCCCATTATGTGCCAAGCACGGTAGGTTACCAAACTTAATTTTCATAATGATCCATGTGAAGTATACTGGTATCCTGGGGAACAGATGAGGAAGATGAGGCTCAGAAAGGCTGACAGGTCAAGTTGCACAGCTAAGTGGTAGTACTGGCATTTAATTCTAGAACAGCTTGCTGTTTACTCCCACAGACCCACAACATTCCACTTTTATTGCGGCACAGGGCAGTGGTGGGAAAATGCTATACATGCATTCTTCCTAGTGATTTCTGATGAGGGGACACCACCTAACTTCCTCCAAAATCTGCCTTCTCTAGTAGGTGACAAGACCATAGATAGAAACGCTTATTTTGATTAGGATCCAGACTAAGTTCACATGTTGTGAAATGCCTTTCATATGACTAAGAACTCTTCCCTGAGGAGTCAGGACTCTCCCATGAATGGAGTGCATGGATAGGATTTTATTATATGAAATGTTAAAAAAAAGTCAGGAAAATATTCCTTTAAAAACTACTGCCAAGGGGCTGGGGCTGTGGCTCAGTGGTAGAGTGCTTGCCTGGCATGTGTGGCACTGGGTTTGATTTTCAGCACCACATAAAAATAAATAAATAAAATAAAGGTCCACTGACAACTTAAAAAAAAAAAAAAAAACTACTGCTAAGATGAAATTCTCCAAATGGTTCAGTCAAAGTACATTTGCTGCTAGGAATAAAAGCAACAGAGAAAGTTCATTTGTTTAAGCTTCTCTGATATTTTAATTATATCTCCTACATCATCTAAATGCCATTTAACATTTTCTTAAGTCCAACAATTTTATTCTTAAAAAAATTTAATCTATATGTAACAGCAAAATCGATGATTATCTTTTGCCTTACTCAAAAATGAAATTACAAATGCTGAGAAGCACATTTTGCTTTTGGTCCAAATGGAAAATGATGTTTTGAGGGGCCTGACAAATTTAATTTTCTTTTGTGATAATCATCAACTTAACTCTGTTAACTACCAAATGGCATTTTGAGCCTGCAAGTCTGCTAGAAAAGGATGTTTAATTCCTAGCTTCCTATATGACCTTGAATAGCTTGACACATTTCAGAACCTTTTGAGCATCTGATAGAAAGGATGGATATCTGGTTCTTTTTCTCTGATCTTGAAGGCAAACTCATTTTATTTCCCCAAAAAGTGTGTTACATAATTGTTTGATTCATGGAAGAAAATTAGAATGACAATTTCTATGGGATTTGTATCAATTCTCACCTTTTAGGGAAAGGTATAATTAGGTTACTATTTTTTCTTGAAAGTTCTCCCCTAAATCCCACCTTGATCCCTGGCAGAGATCGCTAAACCTTACAACAGTCTTGTAAGGATTATAACATCTATGGAGTAGATGTTACTAATTCCATTTTATAGATAGTGAAACTAAGACAGAGGGAGTTTAAGTACTGTGCCCCAGGTCACACAACTGTAAAGTGGCAGATGCAGGGTTAGACTGCTTTATTTGACACCAAAATTTAGTCTCTTCACCTGTAGCATGACTTTATTAATATTTCCTTAATTTTCTCTACGATGTTTTCTCTTGACACTCAATGCTACATTCTACACCATCACCACTTGCAATAGGATAGAATTTCAACAAAGAGATGACAAGAGATATGAACATATTACATATAAGTCCCAATGTTGACTCATCTTTTCTTATTTTCTCAAAACTGCTTGACAATTGATGATCCACCCTCTTTGTGTATCAGTTTCTCTGGATATTAGTGAGACAAAGTTGGTAGCTGATCATGAATAGCAACTCAAACAAACTAAGGTTAATGTGGTTGGTATCCTACAGACTGGAGTGATTTTGTCTCATGAAGGAAGAGGGGTCCCAGAACTTTAGTGGTTGCCCATTACTTATTGCCTTTGAGTAGTGGTCACTTCTCACTCTACAACTGCAAAATCATTCACAGAAAACCCAAGGTAGGGGCTGATGAAATCAACAATGCTTGCAAACCAGGAAGGCAGAAGTAGAGCTAAAATTTGGATTCAGGTGCCCCAATAACGTTTTAGAATGCTTGACTCATTCCCTGAAGTGAGATTTCTTAAAAACAAATTCTTGTTTCACAGAAACAATGCACAGCATTCATATGGGAGAAAATACAGAGAACAAGAAGGGAACCAACCAGGTCCAGCTTAATTTCCGGTACAGTAGTGTGAAGTCAAGTTGACACTCTGACCCTTGTTTTTTGGGTACCTTTTGCCACACACGAGAATGATAGTTGCAAAGTTCAGGTGAAGTGTGATCGCCAAGGAGGTTTTCACAGTGGACAAACAGTGTACTAGACCAAGGGTCCCAAAGAAAACCTTTTCACTGATAACTGCCAGTCTGTGAAAATGTCCTGAAAACCTGGAGTACAACCAGGAAGTAAGAGCCACTGGGTGTGCCTGCAGACTGCTCAGTTAAGGTCCCAGCTGCTCTTTCTGGGGAAGACTACCCTTGGCAGTGAGATGGAGACCTTCCTAAAACTTCTGGAGTAAAAATGTATTCTTTTTGAAATAATAAAGATAGTAAGATGCAGGTTTTCTCTTTTGTAAAGTCATAACTAAATTGAGTTGACTACTATTATGGGTCAAATTATGTCCCCTCAAAGGATGCTGACGTCCTAACCTCCAGTACCTGTGAACGTGACCTTATTTAGGAATATCCTCTGCAACCAATGAGTTACAATGAGTCATTGTGGTGGGCCCTAATCCAAGACTAGTGTTCTTATGAAAAAAAAAAAAAAAACAGGGAAAATTTGGGCACAGATGGACATGTACGAAGAGGGAGATGATATGAAGACACTGGGAGAATGTCTGGAAATGCCAGCAAACCAGCAGAGCAAAAAGAGGCATGGAACCGATTGTGTCTCGTGGTCCTGGGCAGGGACCAATCATGATGACACCTTTGTCTTGGATGTCTGGTTTCCAGAACTGTGAGAAGATGCATTTTTGTTGTTTGAGTCTCTCAGCTTGTGGTGATTTGTTATGGCAGCCCTAGGAAGCCAACACAGTCTTCTTATGTCAATTCTTTATTTTTGTTTTTGTTTTGTTTTACTTTTAGAAATTCTTAAAGTCCCAAAGTCTGGGAACCCTCACAGTGTATGACCTTAAGGTCCTGTCCAACTCCAAGGTTTTATGATGTTTTTCACTGTGGAATCTCTTTTCCAAGTTTTCTGTTTTATCACCAGGCTTCCTCCAGGCCTGGTCATTCCTGATTCTCCTCAAGATGGCAGAGTATAAACAGTAGCACCAGTTAGCTATCTCAGAGTCAAAGCTGAGAAGAGATCTCACTGTAGGGTCTGGAATTCTAAACTTGGATGGGGATTTCTTTCCTCTAATCTAAGTAGGAGAAAAACTCTAGATACCATGTGGTAAGAATATAAGGATCAGAGGCCCCTCTTCCCGTGAATCTGATGAGGGCTGGTGCTGTCAGAAGTTTAGAGGTGGGTGCCTGCAGTCTGGGAACATCTCCTCCTTTTTCTATTTAGTTCATTAACGCTTCACTACCTATTCCCTTTTTCTTTCTCCTCCCAGGAAAGCTATATGAGACAGGGTTGGTACAGTGATATGCCCTATCAGAGTACATTTGGATACCCTGAAGAGTGCCACATTTCCATTGCTGAGGTGGATTTGAAGCCTTCTTTAGATTGAAGGAAATTTGACAGGGAATTCATCTTCTCATTTATTCATTCAGAAATGTTTCTTAATGAATAATTAAAAAGAGGAGACCCAGGGGCATCAATCCCTGCTGTTCATTAGACTCACGAAATGACTCTAATGATAATAATGACTAAGTGTTAAGAATTTTTCTCCTATTTTATAGATGAGAATGCTTAGACTCAAATAACTGAGTTTATTCGAGGCACATGTAGCAGTTTGACCTCAGATCTTCGTTAGTCCCTCTCTGCTATCTCTACAACATCAAGCTGCCTGTTGACAACCCACTGAACTGTCATATAGCATAGCATGAGGCATGCCTCCAACCAGAAGCTCAGTTCTCCGAGGCTTCTTTGCCTCCTGCCAGTGTTCATCACCTGACAAAAACCTGGTTAAAACTAATCCAATGCAGGAAGACTTCCTGGTTTCTGTCTTTACCAAGTCAACCCTTGAGCATTTGGGCCTTAAATTGTGCAGCATCTGCTTATTTGTTAGTTTTAAATTTATTGAGATACTGTGCTATCATTGATAAAAATGTGCGTGTGTTTGATTTTTATCTCCATGAATAATCATCATCTCTTCAAAGGAAAATGCTGCATCTCCTTGTTTCTCATCCTAACCCTGCTGCCAAGGAGTCATACAACCTTGCTTTTATTGCTGAATCTATTTGGGCCTTGGTGTCCTCACGGATAACTAAAGGGAGAAGGGATAGTGGCAAGATGCTGTCTATAACTACTTCTTGTTCTGAGAGTGTGTGTTGTGTTTCTCAGACATCCCAGTACTTTCTGGCTCAGGGATATGCCCATTTGAGGCTTGTTGCACAACTGCTCATGTGGGAGACCTCTCAGCCAAGCTGATTCCTTCCATGTTTTCTGCTAGAAATCATAGGCCAGCACCACAGAGTGTGGCCATGGGCAATCCACAATGATGCCCAGACCAAGATAGCAGATTCTTTTCCATATCTTCCTTGTCTTTACGAGACATCACTCCCTCTTCCTAAAGTTCTCTTCGACACGTCCGGTCTACTGCTTGATTCCTACTCTCAGTAATCTTCACCTCTTCTTACCATGCCTCTACCTACACGATTGCAGTGCAATGTGATGAACTGTGTTGGAAGGAGGAGACCAGATGTTATGAGAAAATGCAGTACACATAATTCACTCCAGGAATAGGAGAAGGCTTCTAGGAGGAAATAGCACCCAGGTTGAGTCTCAGAAGGTGAACGGAAATTGATCAGCCTTTATACAGGAGAGTAGTATTCCAGAGGACAGGGAAACTGTATGAGAGAAGATGCAGAGACATGATCACTATTGAGTTTTGGAACAATTTCCAAGAGTTCCAAGGGACTGATGTGCAGGAAAAGGTAACTATAGGTCAGATTTTACATGACTTTCATACTTCTGTTTGAGTTTTACCCTGTAAGTAATGGGAAACTCCTTCAGAGCAGGGAACTAACAAGGCCAGATCTGGGTTTCATACCACCACCAGTATGAAGGATAAGTTGCAGAGGACTGGAGTGAAAATAGAAAGGGGTTTGTGAGGTTAGTGCAGTGACCCCCATCAAAAACGCTAAGGGTCAGAACTAAGGGTGGAAACAAAAAGGCTGATGAGGAGATAAAGTTGAAAAAATAACTTAGGGAAGAAAATAGATAAAAATTTGCACCAATTGTCCTAAGGGTGTAAATGTACTGCATTTTTTAATGATTTAGTATGAGACCTTTCAAGATTTCACTAGATTTTCTAGATGCAGTGACTGTAAAAAGAGAAAGTTTGAGTATGCAGAAAGAGATCTTTGAGCAGTTAGAACTTGAGGATGCCTCCTCCATTCTTCAGTGCCAGAAGTCTTTCTTATAGTGGTGAGCCTGGGATTGCAAAAATAACCTAAAATTGCCAATTTCTCCTTTATTTTCTTTAGCATGTTTCTTTAGATATGCAGCTTATTTCAAATGAACTTTAATTTTATTTCTTAGAGACCTCTGTTCCTATTTCTTTGCTGAATGACGCCAAACCCTAAGCTCTATCATGGATAGTATTTCCTTCTCTGTTAGTGGTCAGGCTGCTGGAGTTGGGGTGTTCTCTGCTTTGTAACAGCACAGCTGGACCTTGAAGGACAGCTACTTTGTATTTCCAATCTCAGTGTCAGGCTTTTACAGGCTCCTGCAGGAATCAATGACTCCTTGAACTAAGCAATGGGAAATGTAGGCTGAACCCCTAGAGATGGCTTGAATATGCTTTTCATATCTTTTGTTGACAATTTTATATCACAATTTTATGTAAACTATGAATTGAGGAAGGAAAGAGGCTATGAACACAACTCATTAAGTATTTCTTCTTATTTATTTCCTGTCCAAGGTGAGACACAAAATGTAATGTATATCCCTTGGTGCATATAGTAACTCGGGAACTGCCTTTCATCTCTGTTTAATTTTGAAGGCAGTTGAAGAAGGGAGAAGGAGGGAAACATGGTCTCCTCTCAGGCACCACTGCCATACAGAACTTAGGAAGAGTATCAAGTGTGAATTGGCAGATGATCCTAAAGCATGGACCAATTTATCTTGGTTAAATCTCTCCAAGTTCAAATGACAATGCTGTGAGGGTATGTATTTGACTCTTTTGATATTTAATTATTTATTGAAGGTATATATTTTGTTTCCATAGCAGGAAATAGGTGAGAGTAGCTTAGACCTACTGTAAGGGAGGCACCAGCATTTAGAGTGAGGTTCAAATGAACTCCTCCTGGGAGAAACAGTGCCACATGCAATAAGACTGAGGCCCAAGCCCCTAGGGAAAAAGTTGAAGAAAAAATTATTTTAGTCCCCTGAGATTCCAGAGATCTCATCCAAAGGTAGAGACTTAAGTAGTATTTGGGCTAAAACTTGGGACACTGGGAGGTGCTGGTTTTGGAGGAGATTGCTTTTGGCATATGACAGTCTTCTGTCTTGCTACTCAAAGGCCCACAGACCAAAGCTTACCTGAAGTTCCCAAAGTAGAATAAAGGGAACCGTAAGCAAACATGTAGCTCGGATTGCTGTTATATGGAGTTAGGTCATGCAAACAAGAATTGTGTGATGTGTTGGTTTCAACCAAGGGTTTCTTGGCTTCTCTAGATGTTTTGTTGAGAAAAGAATAATTTATTTCTATTAAAATACAAACACAGAATTGAGTAAATATTATAATATGAAAGAGAAATGAGAAACATCCCCTGTTCCTGATGTTGTGCCAACACCTAAGACAGGTATTTGCATTCAGTGATTTATCAAACTTTTTGAATACCTATATGTGCCAGACACTGCACTGGTACTGTGATGGCAAAGATGGGCAAGAGACAGATCCTACCTTTAAAGAACTTACAGCCTAAGAAATGAGTGCATGTAGCTATTCAGAGATTCTGTGAAAAGTGTCTACTTGCAAAGGAAAATCTTTTAGCAAGTCATGAAGGCAAGTGTGTGCCCAGCATACACAGCATGTGGAAGTATACAGAAAGGAGACAGTATTCAATCTTCTGTTTATTTTCTTCCAAACTTAATTTTGAACTTTGAATATGAGAGTGAAAAATAATTTCTGCACAAGAGGTATGGGCTAAAAGAAAGAAAAATACAAATATATTGAACTTCAAAAAAAGGCGAAACCTACATCAAAGCAGACATCTGAGAAGGGAATGGAAACTCACACTGTCTTTGTGGTCCTCTCCTACCACACCCAAGATGTTAGCTAAAGAAAGAGGAAAGTTATTAGTTATGACAGCAAACTGTAGACTCTCCATCAGAAAAAATACTTTCCCAGAAAAAAATCTTAGAATATGCAGAAGTTAGTTACCACAATATAAATCACAGGGTGAGACAGGAAGAAAAGGGACTCATAAGCCAATTCTTTAAAATAGTAAGAATTATGACAATTATTGAGAAAGTAATGCCTAAATAAAGAGAACATGACAAATGAATCAATAGATTTTGCACCACTAAGGAAGGAGCTTCCAGGATCCTTACTGGAGTTGTTTCCACATGGTACTAGACTAGTAGAACCTGAGGAGGGGCTGTTAATCATTCCATGTAGCTCACTAAGTTTTGGTGGCACTGGATCACACACAGTGACTAGCACAAATAAAGGAGTCACTACCTAAGTCCTTTGGACATAGCCAAACCTTAACAGTCTAGTAGGGAAGCAGACAGGTGTTCAACTACAGTACTGAATGTCAGCTAGCATTAACTGCTAGAATCAAAGTAGAAGCCTAGAAATCTAGCAGACTTTCAAACAAAAAGAGGAGAAGTTCTTTTTAATGATTATTAAACACTTCACATAAAAGGATAAAAAACAGTAATGAGCTCCAGAAAGAGAGGAAAACCAAACAAAATGGATGGCACAGTAAAGGCACAGGGTTACAAAAGTGTGGGGAACATTCAGGAAATAACAGAAAGTTCTGTTTGGGAGATGAGGTCGAGCTGACTTGTAGACTGGAGAGTTTATTTTTTCTGATGTACTGGAGATTGAAACTAGGGGTGCTCAGTCACTCAGCTACATCCCTAGAACTATTTAAAATTTTTATTTTGAGAAAGGGTCTTGTTAAGTTGTCCAGGCTGGTTTTGAATTTTTGATCTTTCTGTCTTAGTCTCCTGAGTAGCTGGGACTACAGGCATGTACCACTGTGTGTGGCTAGGACCGGAGATCTTATTCACCGCATCAAGTATTTAAAACTTAAATCTAATAGTAAGTAGCAGTTAGTGAATCAGAGGTAGCATATTGAATTAAGGAAAAAGAAATACTCATGATATGTGTCGTGGGTTGAATGCTGGCACCCAGAAGATATGTCTATCTTCTAATGTCTGAAAACTATTAATGCTACCTTATTTGGAAAAAGAGTCTATTAATGTTACCTTATTTGGAAAAAGAATCTTTGGAAATATAATTAAGATTTTGAGATGAAAAGATCGTCTGGGATGGGATTATCCAGTTGAGTCCTAAATCCAATGACAAATGTGTAGTTTCTCTTGTGCTGGACTAGCTCATACTTGGGGTAAGTGACACGGAGTCAAGACCCAGACTCTGGGAGTTGGGTGGAAGCAAGCTTGTGGTGAGCAGCTTGCAAACTCATTTATTGTGGGAACAGTTATACATTTTATAGGTTTCTTGCCCAATCACAATGTGCCACGGGAGATCAGACCACCAGGTTCCTATACGGGTTCCCTTGGTAACACTGAATCAATTTGGGGGAGTTGTGTACTTTCCTAGGTGGCCGAAGCATAACTCTCCTCCCCGCAGGTTTACACACTTGAGACGTTCACTGCTGCCAGCCAAGAACTAGGATTTCTCCCAACACAAATGTCCTTATAAAAGAAAGGCAGAGGAGGATTTGAGTCAGTCTCAGAGGGAAAGGAGATGAGGAGATGAGGCAGAGATTGGAGTGATACTGTAACAACCCAGGAACACCAAGGAAACTCGATAGTCATCAGAATCTGGAAGAGGCAAGAGTAGATTTTCTTCTAGAGCCTTCAGAGAGGGGCGACATTTTGCTGCTTGATTTCAGTCTTCTGTTTACAAGAATGGGAAAAGAAAGAATTTCCTATAGTGTTTAGTCACCAAAGCTGTAGAAATTTGTTGCAGCAGCCCTGAGAAACTAATAGAACCCCGCAAATTCATCATTCTAAGTGAAATAGTAATCACTAGCACAGGCATAATGCCTTTTTGTTTACAAATTACCTTGATACCTGTAATTTTATTCTCACAACAAAATAGTGAGGTACAACTATGATTTTTCCTACTTTATTGTTGAGGAACCTGAGCTTCAAAGAAATAAAATCACATTCTTAAGGTAATTCAAACTTCTATCTCCATTTCTGTTTTTGCCGTGAATCCATGTTTCTTTAGTAATGAAGTAGTCCTCACAGCCACCTTTCTCTCCATTGGTACATACCTGAGAGTTTTAAAGGGCATCCATGTCGCTCTTGCAGGGCTGGACTGGAGGATGGATAAGCAGGAGGGAGGGATCCAAAAGGGACATCAATTAGGAGATTCTACATTAGGATAATAACAGTACAGTGACCTTTTCAAATTACCTTGGGTTTCAGCTACTTATTCTGTAATTTTTGGTAAGATGTTTCAAACTCCTTGAGTCTCAGTTTTCTCTTTTATAAAATGAGTATAATACTTCCTATTGGATTGGCTTAAGAATTAAATGAACTATGTATAAAACTTGAAAACTGTATGATGCTGAAAAATGTCAGTTATAATTATGAAGTGTTGGTGTGGCGGGTGGTGTAGTGCTGTGCTCAGACCTGACTGCATATTAGTATCACCAGGGGAGCTTTTAAACTTTGCTGATGCTTACACGCTGCCTTGGGATTATTAAATCAGAATCTCTAGTATGCCTCAAGTATCATTATTTTAAAAAATAATCTCACATTATTCTTATACCTGCAGTTAGTTTTTTAAATACCTGATAAAACTGGAGAAAGTGAGTTCTGGAGGCCAAATTATTTGGGGCATAAATTTATATATTGCACTTTATAAATTATGTGATCTTGGGCCATTGACTTAACCTCTCCAAATCTCGGTTTTCTCAATTTTGAAATGCAAAAAATGATACTAAACTCATAATATTGTAAGATTCAGAGTTAACTTATGTACAAGTTGGAGAGTAAGTTCATGCTGATTTGGTTTTCTCAATTCCCTTTTATGTTCATAAAATCATTTGAAATCAAAAAAGTAAGAAGGAGGAGTTACATTTAGCATATAGTATTACTATCCAAAAATTAGCATCAAATTAAATATTCTCAATTTAAGGTGAAATCTTACAGTATCTTGTGTTATAAATGCAGATGCCAATATACACAATCATTCCAAAGATCTGGTTTCTTATAAAATCAATACTTTCCCAGAGGTTATAATTATTTGCATTAACTATGAAACTGTTTCCTCATTAATCAATGTCCTAGGAAAATGCCAAATATTTCCTGTGCTTAGCAAGTAGGATTATATTAGAATCATAAGACACCACTTTTGTTGTCAAGGACATTTATGACCATTGAATATTAGGTCCTTGTAAACAGAGAAGTTCAAATATTAATAATAATATGGTAACTGCTTTTGTTTTTGTTTTGTTTTAGTTATGAAAAATCATTTTTACATAACTTCAGGTACAAACCTGAAGATGTTTCATAAAACACATAACTTCTAATTTTTATCTTCATTCCTTAGTCTAGAAAGAATTAGTACAGTTAAATCTCAGGAAGGTGCTTTTTTTCTCTTAGAAATCTACAACTCATTTCTATACACACTTACAAAATTCTAAAAAGCTTTACATCATTTATATAACTGGATATATTATAACAACCTAATTTTCAATTGTAGCTAAGAAGAGAACATTTAAGTTTGTAAAAAAAAAAAAATCATTCATGGAATATTGATTGCCAGAGGTTATTTGTCAGACTGAACTCATAAATTAGTACAAGTCAGCATATTCTGAACTATATTACAATCTTATTTATTAAATAAACTACATCATATTGGTTTTGGCTATGTGTTTAAAAATGAGTCCAAACCCATCCATAACAGACATGTCTAGGTCTTGGTTTCCAATACTTTTCTCCTGTAAAAAGAACCAGGACTCCTGGGAAAAATCACCAATTCTGAGACAGGGTCAGGAAATACGTAAGATAAGCCTGGAGCATTTTGTAATGCCAGAAAGTAAGGAAGTTAGAAAACAAAACAAAAACTAAATAACACACACACACACTCACACACACTCACAGTCTTAGGAATATGTCAATGGCACACAGCTGCCAAATGAAAGAGCTCCCCATGGCCAGAGCAGAAAACTTTTGAGCAATGTGGTATTGAATTATAACAAAAAGTATAAAATAATATCCTTAATTGAAAAAATTAAGTGATTAGGTAAATGGGAAAAAATAGATCTCTTGAGCAGGTTTTAAAATAATTTATGCTCCACCTCAAGGAAGTGGAGCAAAACTCACCACTCCTTAATCTAGGATTGTTCATAGTGACTCCCTTTTGAAGAGTGCATCATGGAGAGCAGTAAAAAAGAAAAGAGAGAGAAATTAGCAAAGAAATCTGACAAACATCACTTATGTAAGTTGATAAGGTCCATGCCAGCAGTGACAAGTCATGTTCATCCTCTGTACCCTTGATGCGATGTCAGAAAAATAGCACTGTACCCCGTGTTCTTCCTCCCAGAAACCCTTAATCTCCATCTAATTATGAGAAAAACGTCAGAAAGTCCCCAAAGAAGAATGCATTATGAAACACATGACCAGCACTCCTCAACAATGTCATCAAATAGGAGTCTGAGAAATGTCAGAGCCAAGAGGAGCCCAAGAAGACAAATAAATGAGGTGTGGTGTTCAGATGAATCCTGAAAGAAGAAGGGCATTAGATAAAACTTGAGGTCCTCTGCATAAAGCACGGTCTTTAGTCAATTGCAACATACCACTATTATTTCACTAGCTGTAACATATGTGTTATTCTAAAGTCAGGTGTTAATAATAGGGGGAACTGGTGGGTGTGTGGTATATGAGAACTCTATAACATCTCTACACTTTTTCTATGAATCAAAAAATAAAATTTACTTAAAATCAAAGGTAAGTTCATGCCTTTTGTTCACTTTTAAAGTAAACAAGAATTGATTGGCCACCTATTCTACACCAGGTTTCTCACTACATACTGAGGCCAGAAAGATATATAAAGACAGGAAGGAAAGGATAGAGGAAGGAAGGGAGGAGGTCAAACTACTGAAGGATTTTCTATTTCCTGGAAATTTGCTTTCCACAGTGTTAAATCTAGGAATATAGTCAAGAACATAAATAAATAATAAAGTAAGTAGGTTTAGATCTTAAATGTCCCTAAGATTCATGTGTTAAAGGCTTAGCCACCAGTTTTTGGCACTACCGTGATGTGGTAAAACCTTTAGAAGGTGGGAACTAATGGAAGGAAATTAGGTCATTGAGGATATACCCTTGAAGGGGATGTCAGGACCCTCCCTGCTCCTCTCTGCCCCACCCTCTCTTTCTCTCTCTCCTCTCTCTGTCTATCTCTGTTTTCCAGCCTCTATGAGGTGAACAGCTTTGCCACACTTCACACTCCCTGCCATAATGTTCTGCCTGGCCACCGGCTCAAAGTGGCAGAATTAAGAGACCATAACTGAAACCATGAGAAAAATAAATCTTTCCTCCTTTAAATTTGTTTTTTCTCAGGTATTTTGCCATAATAATGGAAAGTTTGTTAAGGAAGGGGAAAAGAGAAGTGTTTTTATAATTGTAGTAATGAGGAAATCTTCATCATTGAACAGAAAAACATTAAAGAAAAAATTCAAACTTATAGCTACATAGAAGGTTTTTTTTCAGAAAAACAAGAAATACCATAAATAACAACAAAATGGACAAGTATGGAAATGGGAAAGAACTGACAAGTCATTTGACAAAAGGGTAATTTCCTTAATCAAAAGATGTTTTTAACAAATCATTGGGAAAATGATCAACATCTAGAAAGAAAAAAAATGGGGAAGATTTAAACAGATTGCCAATGGATTTTCATAGTAAAAGGGACATTAATGGTTTTACATGTGTGAAAATATATGTAAACTCCTAATAAGAAAATGCAAGTAAAAGAACCATGAAATACCATTTTTAAAAGTCTATCAGATTAGTAAAGACCAAACTTTGAAAATACATCCAGGTGGCAAGGATGCATGAAAGGAGATATCTTATATATTGTTAGTGGAAATGTAAAATATAATGCCTTCTTTGGATTATTTGAATTATCCTCTTTGGAGGATAATTTAGTGACATTGTAGCAGAAACAGTTGGCATTCTGCTGATAACCCTGTGCAATTACATTTCAGTGCATGCTGTCCTGATTTTCAAGTACCATTTCCTACTGAAATCCATTATAATACAGAATGAAGTGAATGCACAGGCTTATGCATTATTTTCAGAATATGAGAGCCAAGGGCATAATAGCAATTATGGCAATGGAGTTGCCTGGTAGTCACTAGTGTCATTGGTGTACTGAGAAAAAAAAAATGATGGGACTCAATTATCAATCAACATGATGTGAACACCAGAAGTCTTCAAAGAACTACCTGCCATTCAAAAAACAACTTGGCATGCTACTGGATCTGGTAGAATGGGACATTAAGTGATTAGGTGCCCGGATTGTTCATCATGAGCTTTTTACTGCCAGATCCTCAGAGTCATTAGGTTGGACAGGCACAGCAGTAACTCACTGTATAATGAATGATATATTTGTGACAAGGCCTAAATGTGTCAGAGGACACAATTAAATTGTACCCAGGGGTCATCTAGTCCCACATTTTACCTAGCTTGTTAAACCAATGTCTCTCCCTTGATCTCACACAGGGTTCCTATAACCAACTGTTAGAAGATGAAAAACCCAGGTCGGTTTCACAGAGAGCTGGGCTCCATATATTATTATTTTTTAAAATATTTTTTTAGATGTTGATAGACCTTTATTTTATTCACTTATCTATATGTGGTGCTGAGGAATGAACCCAGTGCCTCATACATGCTAGGCAAGTGCTCTACTACTGAGCCACAACCCCAGTTGTCCATATATTATTGAGCCTAAAGTGCACTGCTTGTGCCACACAGTTTCACTCAGGGGTGTCCTTGAAAGAGGAGTGAAGGGAAATTCTCACTACTGTGGGCAGAGCTCCAAGAAGTGGTGATCAACTTCAGGTTCAACTGCAGGTGTGCTGGTGGGACCCTGACCATGTTCTTGCTCCCTTACCCCTAAGTTCCTGCTGCTCAGGCTTCCCACTACTTAGTACCTGCATTTCCTTCATTCTCTGACTAATGAAATCTACATTTCCTGTACAACAGGCCAGGAGCCCCCTGGAATTAATACCTCAGGCAGGGGAATTCAGGGAGGTGAGGTGGTAGTGTCCCTCAGAGGAGGAATGTTTTATAACTGAAGTTGTAGAGTATTCCTAGCACATGGTAATGATAACAGTCTGGATGATTTTTAGTTGATTTTGTTTAAAATCATCAACGGAGAATTTTGTTGTTGGAACCTGAGGCCTTCCCGCTGTTCTGTTCTGCCCTTGCTGCCGCTGCTCACAGAAGTCACCTCTAGCCTACGACTAACCTGACAGAACAGGAATCAGTGTGGAAGGGAGGCTGACATCAGTTGGTCTATAGATACAACAATTTACAAGTGAAATGAAATATCCAGGCCTATCAGAAGCTACTTGACAAAAGTGTTTTCATTGTAGGTTCTTAAAAAAAAAATCTTTGAATGCCATGTGTGCCACATAGGGTATAATAAGGAAGAAAAAGAAAAATGTCTCAAGTAAAAGAAGGCTTCCTCCAGGAGTATCAACTTTCCTCTTCTCTCATTGCAGATGGTTGGAGAAGTAGCATATCAGTTAAAATCAGAGAGATCAGAGAGGATTGATTGGAAGTGTCATCCCCAACTGGGACCTCATGTCTTCAACTGTCAAATGCAGATTATAAGAATACAAGCTTGATGGATTTAGAAAGGATCATTGAGATAATTCCTGCAATGTAGATGCTCTATTGCATGGCATTTAGCAGGCACATGGTAATCTTATCTATTGTTGTTGTTAATGATTGCTGATAGATAACAATTTCAGTAAGGTCACAACCTTATGGATTCCTAAGGAATTGAAAACAGTGGAAGACAAGTGGAAAATGCAGATTTGACGTTTTAATCCATTAGAAAATTCCATGCTCAGAATGGTTTAATTTGCCTTTTCTGCTGATTCTAAATAACACGATGTCTTGCCTAAACTCACATGGCAACCTGACCAGTGTCACACTGTGAAACCTGTCAGCTCATCCTCAACACATGTGCCGTGGCCTCTGGTCCCAGGAGTTATGCCAGGCTGCTGAACCATGACTGGAGCTGATTGACTTCAACTTTAAATGAATACTTTAACAAAAATAACCAGAACATAAATTATGTCTAAAGAAATAAAAGTAGCTAAAATCTGTTTGACCTCACTTCATTTCTTAAAAAAACATATTTCAGTCATCCATTCTGCTCAAGGATGGTCACAAAAGGGCAACATTTATAAAACAAAAGAAATAAACCCTGGTTAAAAGAAATAGATGTCACTGAACAACAATCTGGCAAAACTCTTAATTCACTTTTGCCAAATGCCCCAAAAGATGTCACAGCTGTTCAATGTATCCAGACTGAGACCCTAAAGTGCTTAATCCAGATAAAATATCAGACTGGTAAACTGCAGAGAGACAACTAAACAAACTAGATTAGAGGCAACTTGAATCTAATGTTTTAGTGACTTACTAAAATCCTTTCTCAATACTTGCTTTCTAACTTTTACACTCAGTCATACTCATGAGATGTCCCCTCCATCGTTACAGTGATGGTTCTTATTTTCTAAACCAAAAATTAAAACATGTTCTTATGGGAAGAATGGAACAGATTATCTCAAAAGAGTGTTTTCTCCCTAAATTCTGGAAAGTCTAGTAGTACCTATGTGACAATTTCATTCATATATAGATGAATATAGGATATATATATATATATATATATATATATATCATATATATAGGATATATATAAGATCAGGATACATATATCAAGAAGCATTAACTAAAAGTATTAAACTTTGAATTCAAGTACAAGTAAAGTGAGTTTTATGAAAAGAGAAAAATGTAAATGGAAAAGACAAAAAAAACTAGGATGGTAGAAACAGATGACTATTTAAAGAGAAGGGGAAACAGAGAGACAGGACCTTGTATAATGGATAGTTCTAGCAGTTTTATCAGAAGTTTAGATGATGCTACATTTCATGAAATTGAAAATCTCAGAGAGGAAATATAACTTAAATGTAAATGAAAGATTCATCTGCTTTGGACTGCACAATGGATAAAAGGGCCTTGGATCATAAGGCTTATAGCTAATTTTAACTTTCAACACATTATTTTCATCTTTTATTAAGTAATCTTCGGGGGTAAAGAAATAGACCTTTTGTAGCAGAGCTATAAAATTTCTTAGCACGCCCATGATCCTAAATATTCACAATAATGATCAGAGAAAAGAATTACTCCTCAGAAAATAGTTTATAGTGACAGAAAAATGTTCTAATGTTCCACTGAGTTCTGAACACATTGTACAGACTCACAGGAATATTGGTGGTCTGGTTGTCCATGGATCAAAGAACTCTTGATTCAGGGACGTTGAGTGTTCTTAGGAAGGTAACACCATTATAAATCGCTACAGAATCCTATCCTATCTTCACACCTTCTAGACATCCATGCAGCTTTGCTCTCTGACAGCAGCATCAAGAGGACCATCCCCTTCTTCCTCAATATAATACCTCTCTGCTCTCCTCTTACAAAAGAAAACCAAAACAGAAATGTTTCTGACCTATGTCCTATGTAAAATAGTAGCAATCAGTAGCTTATTGATTGGATTGGTTTAAGTGGCATTTCATATGTTGGGGGGCTCAAAGATGGCAGATTAGTATGAGGCAGCATTTCTCTTAGCTGGGCTACCCAGAACTCAAACAGCAGGAAGAACCCATCTCCCCAAGGTTTAGTGTGAAAATTCCTGATTCTGAGGTGTGGCCTGCCCTAGCCGAACCAGAGACTGTTTAACTCATTAATTGGATACACACACACACACACACACACACACATGCACACACACACACACACATATATATATATATGAAATATATAAAATGAAAGAAAAAATATATAAATTAAAATAAAAATAAACCTCTCCACCAGAGTTTATCAATTGTCTGGGATCCAGGAGTCATTTGTGAGTTTACAGCTAGGTCTGCATGGGCCTGTCTGAGCGTTTTGCCCCTGAGAACACACTTAGAGAGCAGGAGAGAGCCTAGCTCTCCCCAGATGCATGAGCCCAGAGACTCAATGAGGAGTGTTGGTACTGGTTACAGCATGTAGGAGTTGGAAGGTTAGAAGAGGGTGTGAGGGCATTTTGCCCTCAGCTCACCCAACCACTGGTCTGGTACCCACTGGGTTCCCAGGCTGCCCCAGCCAATAGTCACTGGTCCAGCACCCTCCCTTCCCAGTCCTCATCCCCCATTCCAGAGTCCCCCGGGTCAGGCATCAGTCTCACACCCAGTAGGGCCCTCTGGCTTCTAATCCCTCCCTGCCTGCAACCCAGTCCATCTATCTTGGCTTCGGGGTCCAGCCTGCAGGTTCCAGATCCAACTGGCAGGTTCAGGCACGCAACCTTGATCTGCTCATGCAGAATAGCTGGGGCCCTGATGTGACCAGACCCCAACTTGCACCACACTCTGCTTAGCCACCAAACTGCCTAGTCCAGCAAGCAGCTTCCTGGCTACCCACAGGCACCCACTCACAGGTCCCAGAGCCTGGCACCCGCAGGTTCTAGCACTCAGTCTTGATCCACCCAGCACAGAGCAGCTGGACCCCAACATGGCCAAGCTTGGACTTGCACAGAATGCTGTTTAGCCACCAGACTCGCCCAGTCCAGCACACAGTTTCGCAACCCCCTGCAGGTCCAGCACCTGGCCTTGATCTGGCAGGTGCAGAACAGCTGACAATTCCACCTAACTGATGAGAAGGGAAGCTGAGAACCTTTTTAACTCCAATGGAAACAACTGTTTAAGTTTTCATCAAGTTCTTTTTTTTCTTATTTTTTTCTTTTTTCTCACATTTCTACCATTTTTGAAACCAACTATTTTTCATGCATCAGTTTATTGAGGACTCGGATGTCTGAATAGTATATTTCACTTTTGTTTTGCATTCTTTTATTTATACCTTTTTCTATTTCTAATTTTTAAAAAAATGTATATACATATTTCTCTCACTTACCTGTTTCCCTTGATTCTCTTTCTCTCTTTTCTCTTCCTAACAATCAACCTCAGTTATTCCCTCTTTCACTCTTCCTATGATTTTTTTACTTGAATCTTCTCTCCTTCTTTCTCATAAACATCACACCCTACAGCTCTCCTGTTCTCTCTTTGTTGATCATCTGAAATTGTAAACCCTTTTGCAAACTTACTGTTTTTATTGTAGGCAATAAATGAACACATTTTTTCTGTTTATTGCAACAAAATTGTAATCAATGTACTAGGGACTGTTTGGTTTAAGGCTGCATATTGCTTGCATTGGTTGCTGTTATTATTCATTTCCCCATAAGGTACCGGAAACCTTCAGGAACACTATAAGTCTACAGGATAGAAACTGTACTGTCTAAAATCCACATTGCTAGATAGGTAGACATACAAACTGCATGAACAAACAAGGGAACATTGCCCCAAACAAACCAAGATGTGCCAACAATAGAATCTAATGACAGCACAGTGGAAGAAATGTGAGAAAAGAATTTTAGAATGTACATAAACTGATCCATGAGGTAAAGGATGATGTAAGAGTGAAATCAGAGATAAAATTCAGGAGGTAAGAAAAGATCACTTCAATGAAGAGATAGAATCCTGAAAAGAAACCAAATATAAATTGTCAAAATGAAGGCATCAATAAACCAAATTAAAAATTAAATGGAAATCATTACAAACAGATTAGACCACTTGGAAGACAGAACTTCAGGCAATGAAGACAATATATAAACTTGAAAATAAGTTTGACAAAGAAGATGTTAAGAAACCCTGAACAAAATTTCCAAGAAGTATGGCATAACATGAAAAGACCAAATTAAAGATTTATCAGGATAAAAGAAGGCACAGACATACCAACTAAGGGAATGCACAATCTTCTTAATGAAATAGTATCAGAAAATTTCCCAAAATGAAAAGTCAAATAAAATACAAGAGGCTTACAGGACCCCAAATGTACAAAATTAAAACAAACACACACCAAGGCCCATTAAAAGGAAAATGCCTAACATACAGAATAAGGATAAACTTTTAAAAGCTGACAGAGAAAAATGACCAGTAACATTTAGAGGGAGACCAATTTGGATCTCACTAATCTTTCAATCCACACCCTCAAAGCTAGGAGGTTTTAGAATAATATATATCAAGCTCTGAAGGAAATGAATGCCAACCAAGAATAATTATCCCAGCAAATTTAAGTTTCAGATTTGAAGATGAAATTTAAAAAAGCCTTCCATGACAAACAAAAGTTAAAAGAATTCACAACTAGAAAGCCTGCACTGTAGAATATTATCAACAAAATATTCCATGAAGATAAAATGATAAAAATGTGAAAACCAGCGAAGGGAGGAACTACATTAAAGGAATAGTCAATCAAAAGAGAAACTAAGTCAAATTAAAAACCAGAAATAAATCAAAATGACTAGGAATGCAAATCATATCTCAGTGAAAACCTTGAACATTGATGGTCTAAACTCATCAGTCAAAATACATATACTGGCAGATTAGATTAAAAAGCAAGACCCAATAATATGCTGTTTCCAAGAGACTCATCTCATAGGCAAAAACATTCACAGAATGAAGATGAAAGGATAGGAAAAAATATATAACTTACATGGATCTCATAAGCAAGCAGGGGTTTCCATCCTGATATCAGATAAAGTGGACTTCAAACCAAAGTTAGAAGGAACAAAGAAGAACATTTCATACTGTTTAAAGGAATTATACATCAACAAGACATAACAATTGTAAATATTTATGCCCCAAACAATGGAGCATCAAACAAGCCCTTCTCAGCTTCAAGAACCAAATAGACTACAACGCAATAATACTGGGTGACTTTAACATACCTTTCTCACTACTGGATAGATCCTCCAAACAAAAACCAAAGAAACTATAGAACTAAATAATACAATCAATAATTTAGACTTAACAGACATGGAGAATATTTCATCCATTAGCAAGCAAATACAGTTTCTTCTTAGCAGCACATGGATCCTGCATTCTATCAGATCATAAAGGAATGAAGTTAGAAATCAATGAGAAAGTACAAAATAGAAGCTACTTTAACACCTGGAGACTAAATAATATTCTATTGAATGAAGAATGGATAGCAGAAGAAATAAAGGATGAAATAAAAAAATATTTAGAGGTAAATGAGAGTAGTGATACAACACATCACAGTCTTTGGGACATCGTGAAGACAGTACTAAGAGGAAAGTTCATTGCATTGAGTTCATTCATTAAAAGAATAGAATGTCAATGAATAAATGACCTAACAATACATTTCAAAGACCTAGAAAAAGAAGAACAAATCAACACCAAAAGCAGTAGAAGACAGGAATTAATTAAAATCAGAGTTGAAATCAATGAAATTGAAACAAAAGAAACAATTTAAAAAATTGACAAAAAGTTGGTTCATTGAATAAATAAATAAAATTGATAAACCCTTAACCACACTAGCAAAGAAAGAGAGAAAACCCAAATTACTAAAATTCATGATGAAAAAGGAAATATCACAATGACTACTACTGAAATACAAAAGCTTATTAGAAACTATTGTAAAATTTATACTCCAATAAAATAGAAAAACTTGAAGACATTGACAAATTTCTGGAGACATATGACCTACCCAAACTGAATCAGGAGGACATACATGATTTAAACAGATTGATTTCAAACAACAAAATAGAAGAGGCCATCAAAAGCCTACCAATTAAGAAAAAGTTCTGTACCAGACAGATTCTCAACTGAGTTCTACAAGACCCTCAAAGAAAAATTAACAACAATACTTATCAAATTATTCCAAGAAATAGAAAAAGAGGGAAACTTCCAAACTTGTTCTATGAAACTAGTATTATCCTTATACCAAAATCAGATAGAGACACATTAAGGAAAGAAAACTTCAAACCAATATCCCTGATGAACATTGACGCAAAAATTCTCATTAAAATTCTGGCAAATAGCATACAAAAACATATTAAAAAGATAGTGCACCAAGATCAAATAGGGTTCATCTGAGGGATGTAAATTTGTTTCAACATATAGAAATCAAAGTAAGTCATCATATCAATAGACTTAAAGATAAGAATCATATGATTATCTCAATAGATGTGGAAAAAGCATTTGACAAAATACAGCACCCCTTCATGTTCAAAACACTAGAAAAACTAAGGATAGTAGGAACATACCTATTGTATATTATAAAAGCTATATATGTTAAACCCAAGGCCAAAATCTTTCTCAATGGAGAAAAATTGAAAGCATTCCCTCTTCATGTTCAAAACACCAGAAAAACTAAGGAGAGTAGGAATATACCTATTGTATATTATAAAAGCTATATATGTTAAACCCAAGGCCAAAATCATTCTCAATGGAGAAAAATTGAAAGCATTCCCTTTAAGAATTGGAACAAGATAACATGCCCTCTTTCATCACTTCTATTCAACATAGTCCTTGAAACTCTAGAGAGAGCAATCAGAAGAAAGAAATTAAAGGAATTCAAATAGGAAAAGAAGAACTCAACTATCACTATTTGCTGATGACATGATTCTATATTTAGAAGATCCAAAAAAATTCCACCAGAACACTTCTAGAACTAATGAATGAATTCAGCAAAGTTGCAGGATATAAAATTAACAACCATAAGTCAAATGTGTTCCTATATATCAGTGATGAATCTACTGCAAGAGAAATTAGGAAAACTACCGTGTTCACAATAGCCACACACACACACACACACACACATGCACACACACACACACACACAAATTGGGAATCAATCTAACAAGAGATGAAAGACATCTACAATGAAAACTACACAACACTAAAGAAAGAAATTGAAGAAGACCTTAGAAGATGGAAAGATCTCCCATGCTCTTAGATAGGTAGAATTAATATTATCAAAAATGGCCATACTACCAAAAGCGCTATACAAATTTAATGCAGTTCCTATTAAAATCCCAATGACATTTTTCATAGAACTAGAAAAAAACAATCATGAAATTCATTTGGAAAAATAGGAGACCCAGAATCGTCAAAGCAATCCTCAGCAAGAAAAGTGAAGCAGGAGGCATCATAATACTGGATCTTAAATTATACTACAGAGCAATAGTAACAAAAACAACATCATATTGGCACCAAAACAGACACATAGACCAATGGCACAGAATAGAAGATACAGAGACAGAACCCCATAAATACAGTTATCTCATGGTAGACAAAGGAACCAAAAACATACATTTGGAGAAAAGATATCTTCTTCAACAAATGGTGCTGGCAAAACTGGAAATCTCTATACAGCAAAATGAAATTAAAAGTCTCTCATTCTGAACAAAGCTCAATACAAAGTGAATCAAGGACTTTGGCATTGGAACAGAGACCCTGCACCTAATAGAAGAAAAAGTAGATCCAGATCTCCACCATGTTGACTTAGGAACTGACTTCCTTAAAAAAATCCATAAAGCACAAGAAGTAAAACCAAGAATCAATAAATGGAATGGAATCAAACTAAAAACCTTCTTCACAGCAAAGAAAACAATCAATAATGTAAAGAGAGAGCCTACAGAATGGGAGAAAATCTTTACCACATGAACCTTAGATAGAGGAATAATCTCCAGGATATATAAAGAACTCAAAAAACTTAACACCAAAAACCAAATAACTCAATTAATAAATGGGATAAGTGTCTGAACAGATATTTCACAGAAGAAGAAATGTAACCAATCAACAAATATATGAAAAAAGTTCAACATACCTAACAATTAAAGAAATGCAAATCAAAATTACTCTAAGATTTCATCTCACTCCAGTCAGAATGGCAATTATCAAGAATATAAGCAACAATAAATGTTGACAAGGATGTGGGGGAAAAGGTATACTCATACATTGCTGGGGAACTGCAAATTGGTGCAACCACTATGGAAAGCAATATGTCGATTCCTCAGAAATCTTTGAATGAAACCACCCTTTGACCCAGTTATCCCACTGCTAGGTCTATACCCAAAGGACTGTTTGCTGATACTACAGTGACACGGCCACATCAGTGTTTATAGCAGCTCAATTCACAATAGTGAAACTATGGAACCAACCTAGTTGCCCTTCAACAGATGAATGAATAAAGAAAATGTGGCACATACTCACAATGGAATGTTACTCAGCCTTAAAGAATAATAGTCACACACACACACACACACACACACACACACACACACATGTATGTGTATGTATGTATGGTAGTTGCAGGTAAATGAACGGAACTAGAGAATATCATGCTAAGTGAAATAAGCCAATACCCCAAAACCAAAGGCCTGATGTTTTCTCTGATAAGCAGATGCTGATCCATGGTGGGGGTGGGTAGGGAAGAACGAAGGAACTTTGGATTATGCAGAGGAGAGTTAGGGGAGGGGTGGAGTGGTGGGAATGAGAATGATGGTAGAATGAGACAGTCATTATTACTCAATGTATATATATGATTACTTGTGTGACTAGTACCCTGTACAGCCAGAGGAATGAGAAGTTATGCTCCATTTGTGTACAGTGTGTCAGAATGCATTCTACTGTCATGTATGACCAGTTAGAACAAATAAAAAATTTTTAAATTCACAAAGACAGAAAATAGAATGGGGGTTGCCAGAGACTGGGGAGAGGAAACGGGAGTTATTCAACGTGTGAAGATCAAGTTCTAGAGATAGATGGCGGTGCTGTTGCAGAGCAGCATGGTTGGATTAATGCCACTGAACTGCAACACTTTACTTGTTAAAATGATAAATTGTACCTTATGAATATGGGCCATAATTTTAAAACCCACTAAAAATGAACATTTTTTTATCTTATTGTACCTAAATTAGGAATAATTCTTCACTACCCCTTAATACGCAATCCATCATCAAATTCCCTGAAATATCTCAAACATTGTCTTTGTATATTTGTTGTATTGGAATCAGGATCCTAACAGGGTTCACCCATTACAGTTGATTGTTTTGTCTCTTAAGTTTCTTTTTATTAGCGCTTATTGTTTATACAGAATAGTGGTTTTGTTGTGGCATATTCATAGGTACATAAAAATATAATTTGATCAAAATAAGAAAAGAAAATGTTTATAGACACAATGGAATAGTACTCAGTCATAAAAAAGATTGAAACTATAGCATTTGCCAGTAAATGGATGGAGCTGGAAAATTTCATGCTAAGAAAAATAAGACAAGGACTAAAGGCCAAATGTTTTTGCTGATATGAATATGCTAATTCATAATAAGGGGGGACTTGAGAAGAATAGAGGTACTTTGGATTAGACAGAGGGGAGTAAAGGGAAGGAAGGGTATATTAGGGTGGGCAGGACAGTAGAATGAATTGGACATTATTACCCTATGTACATATATTATTACACAACCAGTGTAATTCTACATCATATACAACCAGAAGAATGAGAAATTATATTCCATTTATGTACGATATGTCAAAATGCATTCCACTATCATGTAATTAGAAAAAGTAAATTTCATATGCTTATATTTGTTGTGACTTAGTTCAATGGGATATTTGCAGAAGTGATATGTTAAATGTCCAATTGATGCTGAAAGAAGGGGCTTATCTTACATGCCTTTCCCTTCCCTTTCAGGGACTATCATGGAGACATAATAGAAGTTGGAACAAAATAAAAGCTGCATGTAGTGAATTGTGGAGCAATAAGACAGAAAGAGAATGGTCCTTGACATAACGAAACTTAACATATAAGCCCTGTGATACTCACAGTCAGTCTTAAACATTCAGGAGAATAGCTCTTGTATTTTTTGTTTTTATTTTGTATTTTTGATTGTTTCATTGAGGTAGAGTCAGCATAATATAAACTGCACAAATTTAAGAATATGAGTCGATAACTTTTGGCACATGTATGGGGTAGTCTCCCCTTATTTGCAGAAGATATGATCCAACGTCCCCAGTGGTTACCTAAAACTGAGGGTAGTTCTGAACCCTTTACATACTATGCTGTTCTTATACATTCATACCTATGATACTGTTTAATTTATAAACTAGGCATAGTGAGAGATCAGCAACAATACTCAATAATAAAATAGAAAAATTATAATAATGTACCATAATGAAAGTTATGTGAATATAGTCTCTCTCTCATAATATCTTCCTGCACTGGTCATGTAACAGACAGAAAGTGTACCCAGTGTGGACAAACTGGACAAAGGAATGATTCATTTCCTGGTCAGGCAAGCACAAGATGGTATGAGTTTCATCATGCTACTCAAAATAGTATGCAATTTAGAACTTAAATGGTTTATTTCTAGAAATTTTTATTTAGTATTTTGGACACTGGTAGATAACTGAAATATGGAAAGCAAAATCATAAATAAGGGAGAACAACTACATTCAGAACCATAACAGCTGATTTTTAAACTTTAACCTTGTATCCTGCAGCCTTGATAGACTCATTGGTTAGTTTTGGCAACTTTATGAAAATTCTTGGGGATTTCTACATAGATGATGAAGTCATCTGAGAATAGAAAGTTGTGGGTTTTTTATTGTTGTTTTGGTAACGGAGATTGAAATCAGGGGCACTTAACTACTGAGCCACATCCCCAGCCCGTTTTTTTTCTTGTTGTTGTTATTTTGTTTTTGTTTTTTTGTATTGTATTTAAAGACAGAGTCTCACTGAGTTGCTAGCACCTCACTAAGTTGCTGAGGCTGGCTTCGAACTCAAAATCCTCTTGACCTAGCCTCTTGAGCCTCTGGGATTACAGGCATAGGCCACCATTCCGGGCAGAAAGTTTTATTTTTTTTATATTTAATCCATGTTTTAAAAATTTCTTATTCTTGCTTTGTTATCCTGATTCCGATCTCCAGTGCAACGTGAAATATTTTTAATCTAGTTCTCAATCTTGGGAAGAAAGCATTCAATTTTCCCCCACGACATATGATATTAAGCTATAGAATTTCACGGATATTCTTTTTCAGTTAAAGCAAGTTCCCCTGAATCCCCAATTTGTTGAGACATCTTATGAGAAATGAATGTAGATTTTTAAAAATTTTTGGTTGCATGTATTGAGATAGCCATGTGATTTTTCTTTTCAAATCTCTTAGTAGAATAAATTACATTGATCAAGTTTTAAACATTTAGCTACCTTATTTTTCTGGGATAATTGCACTTAGTCATGACACGGTTTGCTTTTTGCATATTATTGGGCTTCATTGATGAAATTTTTAAGAAATAAAAGTACTGATGATTTTTGCATATTATTGACTTTATTTATAGTCCATACAATGCTAAGCTAACACAAACAAACTGGTGATGGGCAAGACTACTCAGGAAGCTGGTAATGTTTAGTTAACTAATTGCTACGTTGTTAAAGTTCTTTATTATCTTTTTTACTAGTATTCACACCACTTATTCATTTAAATCGTGAACAAATATTATAGGTGCTCAATTCTTTAAAAACTGAGCAAAAGAAGAGAGATTTTACTAATCTGTTCTGTTTTAAGTACCATTCTAAATACCAGCATTAAAAAAAGAAAAGTCCTCAACTTCAAGGAGTTTACAGTCTTGTAGCAGAGACAGCCACATATCCATAAAAGCACCAGGATGTATCTCTAAGCAAAGAAAATTGTGAAAATTTCTGTTTCTTCCCCATTCAAATAAATATTTGGAGAAAGAAACCCCTGCAAGAAGTTCCTGTGTCTCTAAGAAACACCATACACCTATCAAAAAGGATTCTTCAGTACAGGACTCAGCGCATATAGTTTCCAAGTATGGAGAAAGAAAGGGGCCACAAGGCTAGAAACTCCAATGGGATACTCTCCCCTAGTCTGCTTTCCATCTACCCTCTTTTTCACACTGCTCCCCGGGGGTGGCACCCGGAGAAAGCTTTGTAAGGGAAAACTTTAACCTCTCTCTACTAAGGTTGTCTCAATCCATGCCAAATAAACCCCGAAGAAAAAATGTGTTTGCTGTATAAATTCAAATTCTGAAATAAACACAGAACAGCTGATCTCCTAACCCCTTACCTCCCAGTAAGGTCACCACCCCTGAACTGAAGGTGTTGATGCTTGGGAACAAGCACTTCCAAGGCAGCGTGGAAATGTAGTTTAGAGCATGTGGTCTGGAGCAGAAACTGTGAAGACTACATCAAGCACTCATGTATCTATTGGCACATAGTGAGTGCTCAGTAAATATTTTCATTATTATTGTTATGAACATAATCACTGCTACTCTTATTGTCTACACCATTGCTTGTGGTATCCATTAACCCAGAAAAAATTCAAACTCCAAAGTCCCTAATAATCTGGCTCTAACCTACTCTTCTTTCAGGTTTTATGTTCTGCAAGGTGCTGCCCCCATCCTGTATATTTACCAGGGGCCGACTTCCCATTTTCCAGGTATCATGTTTCCCTCCCACATCTTTTCTGTCGTTGCGCCTACTTCTTGGTATGTTCCTTAACACAGCACTACTTGGAAAACACCTGCTCATCGTTTAGGGTGTTAGAGATCAGGATGGCTCCAGACTTTTCCTCAACGCCTACACTAGTGAACAAATGGTTCCCATTTTGTTTCTGTCATTTACAGATGTTAGTGTTCCCTCCAATGAGACTTCAAGACCTTCCAGATGCTGTTTCTTATTCTTTTTTGCTTTTTTGGGTGGGGGAGAGTTGACTAACTATAGTGTATGTGCTAAGTGCTAAATAAATACTTGTTTAATGAGTAAAGCATTCAAAATTATATATATTCTAGTTTGTATGTAGCTGCCTTATTTACCATTGAATCTAAAATGACTGACATATCATAAGCATGGAAATATATTTGTAGGACAAATTAATTTGATGACCTTTTAGTACTTTCTTATATGAAGAGGTATAACTTGCTTGTGTATGAAATTCTTGGTTCATTTTTACTTTTTTCCTCTCTCAAACCTCAAAACTGTAAACATTGAATTTGTTGCTAGAAAATAGAACAAGCCTAGATTTTTCCCTCTATTTGCTTTTTCTGCCTGAATTCTCAATAAAACTTTCTTAATTCTTCTAGGCCAGAAAAAAAATATATAGAATGCGCTCAGACAGATTATCTCATTTAATCCTTTCAAAATGCCTGAGAAGAAGCAAAGGCAAAGTAAGAACCATGTGATGATTAAAAACCAGCTTCCATTTGACCTTTGGTTTTTGGGGATTGACTTATTTCACTTAGCATGGTATTCTTCAGTTCCATTCATTTATCTGCAAATGCCATAGTATTATTCTTCTTTATGACTGGATAATATTCCATTGTGTATTTATACCACAGTTTCTTTATCCATTCTTCTGTTGAAGGCATCTGGGTTGGTTCCACAATCTAACTACTGTAAATTGAGTTGCTATAAACATTGATGTGGCTGCATTACTGTAGTATGCTAATTTTAAGTCCTTTGAGTATAAACCAAGGAGTGGGATAACTGGGTCAAGAGGTGGGTCCATTCCAAGTTTTCTGAAGAATCTCCACACTGCTGGGTGGGGGTATAAAAAATGGTGGAATGAGACAGACATCATTACCCTATGTATGTACCCTACGTATGATTACACAAGTGGTATGAATCTACATCATGCACAACCATAGAAACGAAAAGATGTACCCCATTTGTGTACAATGAATCCAAATGCAGCCTGTAAAAATAAAAAATAATTAAAACAAGAAAAAAATAAATTGTTTTCAACCTTTAAAAACAAACCAAATAAACAAACAAAAAAAAGCTTCCAGAGGAAGGTGAAAAGTGACTTGTAACTTGGGCCTGTAGGACCTTCACCAAGTAATGGCATTTCTTTGATGCTCATTTGCTACTTCTATAAGATGGGGATAATATTTGTACATTACTAAGTGAAATAATCCATGTAAGTTACTTATCAGTGCTTGAAAAGCCATAACTAAATGGCAATTAAAAAGCAATAGCTTAAAAATATTAAAAATCAATAGCTCCTTTTAATTATTGTATAGATTATCAAAAAATTGAGTGATTTGTACAAAATGACTAGCCCAAGACAGGACCAAGACAAATCTTTGTCTGTCTGATTCATAGTTCAATTATCCTTCGGTTCAAATGTAAGCTTTTCTGGATATTAATGAGGAGAACATGAGTTGGAGTCTGAAGAGAATTTTCCATTCCTTCGCTTATGGAGCTAGGGCATCTAAGGTAAAGATAAAGAGTAAATATAGTTTGGGCTTTCTTGGTTAATTGTAAACTAAAGTATGTATTTTGATAACCAATCTCTGGAACACTATTGATTAAACACTGTAAGACAATAGTAGTTTAAATTTTTATAATGCTTTCCACCCTCAAAGAAAGCACGTTTT
This sequence comes from Sciurus carolinensis, assembly GCF_902686445.1. Taxonomy (NCBI): domain Eukaryota; kingdom Metazoa; phylum Chordata; class Mammalia; order Rodentia; family Sciuridae; genus Sciurus; species Sciurus carolinensis. Next base: position 151,039,299 of record NC_062213.1, on the reverse strand, counting down.
TCTTTCCTTACTTTTTTATCTTTTCTGGTTCATTAAAATATGAAATTGCTCCTATTTTATATTAATTTACTGATTCAATAAATATTTAATTTGTATTTACTATGTGTTACCATTGAGCTAATGTTAGAGATACAAAAATGAATGAGGCTATAACTCTGCTTTTGACTAGTAAGTTGAGGTGAGAATATTGATATGAGGCAAACAATTACTCAACCCGGCAAGTACTATCATAGTAATATATGCAGTGGAAGTTTGTAAAAGCAAGAGCATAAGAGACCTGCTTAGGAATAATGGAAACAAAAGAGAAAATTTGTAGCCAGGCCTGGGAATGATGTTTTATTGTATAAAACACACAATTCAATTAAGAAAACGTGTTTTGAATTCTCACTCTTTAATCTTTAATACATTTTAAAGTAAAGTATATGCACATATAACTGACAATATATCATGCTCTGAGCATTTGCCTATTCTATGAAACAACAGTCCTACTGATAGGTATATTCTTGAAACTTGTACATGTGTATCAAGAGAATACGTAATACTTTCCATATTAGCACTGTCCTTAATAGCTAAACTTGAGAAAAATCCAAATGTCCATCAACAAGAGAGGATAAGTAATTTTTTATGTATTCACACAATGGAATATTATTGTGTGATGAAAATGAATGAACTACAGCTCATACAACAATAATAAGGAGTTTTTAAAACATAATGCTGAGTTAAAAATCAAATAAAAAACTATAGAATGATACCACTTTTATAAAGTTTAAGAACAAACTAAAGGTTGTAATACAGATATAGGATAGCACTATAAAAAATAAAATTCCCTTTCAGTGGGACTGAATCTGTGGAAACAGGAGGACAGAAGAGGTGAAAGCAAAGGTAAATGGACCAGTTCTAGGATATTCTAGAATGTTGGTCCATAGGGAGTTCATAGGCATTCATTTTATTATTTATTTTATAAAATATGTTTATCATGTATGCTACATTCTTGAGTAAATATAAAATACCTTATTAAAAGGTAAATGTAATAGAAGTTCTAACATTTTCTTCTTGAATAAAGAAGCTTCTCTGGGACCACATAGAAACCACCAAGTCAAACAATGGGAGTTTTTCTAGTAGGGGAATGAAATCTTATATTTCTGTTTCAAAAGGAAATCCCTTACTCAACATTGTAGAGGAAGAAGAATCATGTGAGAGAGCTTAAGTTTCTGACCTAACCCAGTGGCTGGAGGTACAGATTCTATGAGATCAGTTATTTAAGAGTTAGAACTAATGGGATTTAGTGATATGTAAAGGAGGTGATAATCATTTAAGATAATTTTCTATATATAACAATGAATGCTATTAACCTAAGTATAAAGTACACCAAAAGAATAATAATTCTGGAGTATAATGATAAGATAAGATTATATATCTCAGTGTTGGAAACATCTATTTAATATAAAAATGAGGTTGTCCAGAGCATTAGAAATACTTTGTGGAGCTCAGGAGAATGAAGAGCTCTAGAAATAAAGACCCCGATGTCATTAAAACACAAGGAACTAAGACTACAGAAATAGATGAGAATATTTTTTAAAAGAGTATGTCAAGTATAAAGGAAAAGAGCTTTACTGGACTTCTGTAGGTTGTCTACCCTGAAGGACAAAGGAGTGTTGAAGAGCACAGGAAATGTAGAGAAACCAAGTGACCAATGGTATCAAGTGTTGCCAGATAAGGCAAGTGCAATAGAAATTGTCACTGTAATACAGAAAGATTGTGCAAAACCCAAAACCATAGACCAGAAGCCCAACCTCCTTTGTGTGGCCCTATCCACTAATCAGTGGTTTCCAAGTTGTGCTGTAGAGTGTGCTAGAGCTACTTGGAAAGCTTAGTGAGACATAGTTTTTCATTCTATAGCTAATAAGCAGTATCTTCCCATCAGTCACTATGTATCTTGTTTTTACAGTATTTAAAGGCCACACTTCCAAAAATTAATTAAGAAGCATTTTTTTCTTAATAATGAAAAACTCATTCATCATCCTTATTTATAATGATTTAATATATTGCATTATGTCCTAGGCACTGGGTTAGAAGCTGCTGTTCATAGAGTGATAGTATCTTTCTCTGCCTTAAGGAACTGGTAGCATTAAATCAAAAATTCACTCAATAATTAATTATAAATCTAGTTTATGGAATAAAAATGACTTCAGGGAAAATGACATTTAAACTGAGACCAATTTTTAAGCATGAAATACCATAATTTTAATGAGATATTTAATTTGGTAAAAAAGAAGCGTTCAGTTGTAAAAAAGAAAGAAAGAAAAAGGTAGATGAAAAACCACCTAGCAATTTTAAATTATAAATAATGTTGGTCAAGTTAAAAACATCAAACTTTGAGTGTTAATAGAGCAGAATGTTTTAAAAGGTGAAGAGAAATATGCTCACATCACTTGCTGTTCTCAGGGAAGAAGGGTTGGAAGCAAGAGACTTAAGATTTTTCTTTATATGCTTTTGGATTGTACAGGTTTGTACAATTAACATGTACTACTAATAATTGTAATTTTAAAAGAGCTACTCAATAGAAAATTCCAGAAATTTACTGTTATGCTCTAGAATATTCCCCAAATCTCCTATTAAAGCAAAAGTATTCAGAGGTAAAATCATTAGATTATGAGAACTGTAATGTAATCAGTCCATTCTAGTTTGAATCAATTTACTGGGTGGTAACTGTAGGCAGATGGAGGGAATGGGTTGCTGGGATATGCCCTGGAAGGGTGCATATTCCCTGTGACCCCTTCCACTCTCTCTGTCTCTTTTTTGACCCCCACTCCCATGAGCTGAGCAAGTTTCCTCAGCTGTGCCCTTCCCCAATGATATGTAGCTTAACCTTGTGCCTAGAGCAATGGAATTAACCATGTATGGACACGGACCTCAGGAACTATGAGCCACAAATAAACTTTTCCTTCTCTAAGTTGTCCTTGTTGGGTGTTTTGGTCAAAACAATAAAAAAACTGACTTAAACAGAAATTGGTACCAAGAATTGGGGTCATTACTATGACTAACCTGATCATGTGGTTCAGAAGTCTTTAAAGATAGTTTGCAGGAGGAATTTTGAAATGTTTAGAGATACAATCTGGAAAATCTTCAGAATTTTGTAAGAAGAACTTAATGGGTGATTCTGGTGGAAAATCAGAAGACCAGAATACCAATAGGAATGTGAACTGTTCTCTTGAGGTTTCAGAAGAAAATGAAGACTCTGTTGGGAATTGGATGAGAGACCACTTGTGTTATAAACTGGAAAAGAACTTGACTATGTTTGCCCATGTCCTGAGACTTTATGTGAGACTAAATTTAAAGGTAATGGACTAATTAATCCAACAGGGGAAATATGGAGGCAGCACAACATTTAGTCAGTAGTGTGGATATTGCTGGAAGTGTTTATCCAGGTTTACTATGAGAAACAGGAACAGAAAACAGAGATAAAGGACTTTTAATACTTGCAGTGTGGTTGAAAAAGTGCATGTTAAACTTGGACCAGTGAAGTTTTTCTTGTTGAAATGATCACAGTCCTGAAAGAGATGCCAAGTACTTTGCACAGAGGCAATAGGAAAGATGCCTTGAGGGCATCTCAGGAATTTGCAATATTGCATCCATTATAGGGCCAGTGATTTAGAAGACAAAAATTCCTTTGATAAGAGATAATGGGGGTACCCTGTTAGTACAAGGGGGTCTAGGAAGTTGTTTCGCCATGCTGATCTGTGCAGGAACACAGAGGACACTGTAGCCTTGATGCTAGGAGTACCAGGTATTGTGATGGTGAAGTTGTGAATGTGGAAGGTGAAGTCAAAACTGGGATAGAGATCTCAGAAATTAAGAGATGCCAGTAATAGGGACTGTCTGCCAGGGAAACTACTGGCTTTGGAGAGAGGCAAGCTAAAAGAGCAGGCATATGTGCATTGCAACAGGCAAGTTCAAAGGGGTGCTGGTTCTGAAATCCTTTGTAGAGTACATCTCACAGTCATGAATACTAGATGTAATATTGATTTATGGGAAGATTTACAGAATCTGTTTGCTTGATTGGGTTTCAGTCTTACTTTGGCACCATCCTTTCTTTCTCTGTTCCTATTCCTCCCTTTTGGAATGGGAATGCTTACTCTGTGCCATTATATATTGACTATATGAAACTTGCTTTTGATTTTTATAGGGGCTCATGTCAAGCACTTGCCTTGAGTCTCAGAAAAGACTTTGAACTTGGACTTTCAGGTAATGCTGAAGCTGTCAGGACTATGGGATTTTTTGATATGAACTAAATGCATTTTATATTATGAAATGTACATGAGTTTCTTGGGGGTCAGGGGTGGAATGTTATGGTTTGAATGTAAGGTGTCCCCCAAAAGCTCTTGTTAATGCAGGAATGTTAAGAGGTAAAATGATCAGATCATGATAACTATAATCTAATCAACCTATCCTAGTTTGAATGGATTTACTATAGACAGGTGGGGTATGACTGCGGGAGATGGGTCAATGGGTCAATGGGAGTGTGTCCCGGAAGGGTACATGTTATTTGTGGCTCCTTCCTCTCTCTCTGTCCCTCCTTCCTGACCACACCATGAGCTGAGCAGTTTTCCCCAGTTGTGCCCTTCCCCAGTGGTGTGTTGCTTCACCTTGGGCCCTAGAGCAATGGAGTTGACCATGTATGGACGGAGACCCCAGGAACCATGAGCCACAATCAGTAGCCCCTTTCCTCATGATGTGCTGCCTCACTTTGGACCCATCAGTGGAGTCATCACAGATCAGGCCTACTGTGGACTAAGACCACAGAAATCATGAGTCCCAGATAAACTTTTCCTCCTCTCAGTTGTTTTTGTTGGGTATTTTGTTCACAGTGACAAAAAGGCCGACTAAAATATTTACATTACTGCAATAACCTGTTATTTCATTCTAGGAATTTACAAATTTGAGGGTTTCTTTTTTAACACATACATTCATAAATCATGAGCTAGTGAACCCAGTCCTAAGATTTAATTCATGTTAAATTCTTGCTAGTTGCTTTGAACTGAGGAAGTCCCCCAGGAGAGCACTTCTTAGGGGAGCTACAAATTAGAGCTATGAAAATGGGCCTTGTATATTAAAAAAAAGAAAAAAAAAACACTTTATTCTTTTGTGGCGAGCATAACCCCTTTCACATTTTTAATGACTAACCCAAAGTCATGAAATAAGAGTAGTAGTAAATACTAATAGACACAGCTGTGTTTTGGTTCCTCTCTTTTCATATGACATCCTCTCTTAAAATTATTTCCCCATTTGCGTTCAAACTATAAAACCTATCATTCTGCTGTCACATCTCAATGTAGGCTCATAAACATTAGTTTAGAAGAAATTTGGTGAAGTTCAGTGTAATTAGTTGCTCTTTTAAAGATCTTTTTCTCCCTTTCTTTTCTTTTTTCTTTTGCCATCCAAAAAGCTTTAGAATAAGCTTAGGTAAAGGTTTTTGACAAAATATGACTTAATTCTTGTTCTGGCTTTTGCAGTTGACTAAACAATTTAAGTACCTCTTTGTAAAACATCATATGTGTAGAGGCAAGAATAGGAATATAAACTAAAATTAAAATGAGTAATAACTGAAAAATCTAGTAAAATATTGACCAAATAATTAACTTAGTGTTTGGCCACCCTGGTTAATCAAATATTTTGTGACACACAGCATTCTGTATGAAATGACATTATTTCACCCTAAACCAGGTCTCTCTGTAAGCAGGGTTTATGTCAGAGTGGCAAGCTGGAAAGTGAGTGGGAAGATAATTCCCCACCAAATTCCGAGAAGTCCCAACGGAGAGCTCTTATCTCTTAGCACTGGTAAAGAGGGAGAAATAAATAATACTTTTCAGTTGCAAGTTTATCTCTATTGCTTTATTTGGTCTTTAAAAGACTTCTGAAGAATGGAAGGAGAAAAGGCATTTACTTGAATTTCTCTGTCGGTGGGGGAGGTGAGTGAATTAAATGAATAAGAGAAATTTGGGCAAATATTCTAATGTTTCAACTAAGAAAGTTTATGACTAAGAAAGTTTATAACTAAGAAAGCTTATGACTCTAACTCAGGGTGGAGGAAATTATTCTTTTTTTTTTTTTTTTCCAGTGCTGGGGATCGAACCCAAGGCAAGCACTCTACCAACTGAGCTATCTCCCCAGCCCCTGGAGGAAATTATTCTTAAGCTATTTTTCAAAAAATGTAACATATTCTAACCAGTTTAAAAGATTCTTCCACCTGTATTGCCCTATTTTATGTATCTTGATTTTCAGACCTAAATTACAACACTTATAAACAAAGCAGCCAACAAAGTTCTTTGCAGTTGCATGTGCTGAGAAGAAGTGAGGGGTTAAAGCTGGGGCATAGACAAAGCAGACTGTGGAGTGTGGGTCCAGAGTCACCTACAACAGGGCTCAGCCACTGAGCTATCCACAAGCCACCTCAGTACTTCCCTGTTGCACCATACAAAGCCTCAGATGGTCCTGACCTTACCCAAGTTTTAGCTGCTTCTGCTTCATGTCTAAACCATAACTGGTGCTCCGACTCTCACTCCCAGACCTTGCTCCCATCTCTTTACACTACACCACTGCATTCAGACACTTGCTTTGCAGTTTCCTAAGGAAATTTCAGTTCCTTACTCATTTACCTGGAAACTCCTATGCCCCAGTTCCTAGTTTGATGAAGTCCTAATTTCTTTAAGACTTGGCTCAAATCTTTCCTCTGGGAAAACATTCCAGAGTTCCCTCTCATATGCACATGCACATAGACACAAATGTAGACTTAAGGCAGAGTTGGGACATGCTCAGTAACTATATTATATTCATATATCATATATTTATTATTATAAATCTATCATATTATGATTATTTGCTCACATGTCTGTCTATATCCTGTGGTTATATTATAGGATCCTAAAAGGCAGAACTGTATCTGCCATCTCTGATGCTTGCCCCAGTACCTGATTTAGGCAATGGTAGAGTAGAGTTTGAGAGAAGAGTTGATGAACTAGTCCTATCATCCCTCATGATCCACATCAGTTTTTCTGACTCTGCAAAGTCTTGTGGATTCATCTAAAATAGGAGTACATTCTTGTCTTTGAGTGCTTATAGTGCTTTGCTTACTTCTTATTTGTGACTGTTATCATCAATTTCCCTGGATTTTACTTAATTGTGTCCATTCTATACAAAGAAAAGAAAAGAATCATGTTATCCTCTATTTTTTTTTCCTTACTTTGCTTTGGAAAGAAAGAGGTTTTCCTTCATATGTATTGAAATAATTGTACATATTTACAGTATTTTTCCCCAAAGAGATATCATTAAACAATGCGATGCTTTTGTAGGACAGAGATGATTTGAGATTCACTTTTATGTGCCCAGGCTCAGCACACAGCAGGTGCCAACTAAACACGTGCTGGGATCATGGAGGGAGAGCACAACTACTTGTTCTGAAGGTTCTTTATTCCTCTATTGGAAATAAGAAGGTCCTTTAGCAAACACTGGGAGTAAATCATCTACATTTAATAACTAGATTAACTCAACCATTTTACTTCTGATACTTTAGTTCCTTGGAAATAATAACTTCAGAAGGGGTGACAGTTTGGTCAAATTTTAACTCAGAAGTTGGGAAAACTTCAGTTTTTTGTTTTTTTTTTTTGTTTTTAATTTGCTACTGTATCCTCCCAATGGTGACAATATTTCCAGCCATTATAAATAAGCACTGCAGCCTCTTTCATGGTAGTTGATCAAAAGGTGGAAGCATCACTCATTGCTGAAGTTCATGGCCACGTGGAAGAACAGGATAGATACTGTTAAACAGAAGATGGTCTTCAAAGATCTTGTTGCTCTCCCAACGACAATAATTTCATTTATTGAAAACCTTGTGCTGATTTCTTCCTGTATATTCTTATTTATTTCTCTTGAAAATATTGTAAATGAAGTATAATTAGCTGCTTTCTAAAGGTGAGATAATGAGTCTCAGAAATGTTCAACTGTTTACCCCAAATTGTTTAGCTATTCTGTCTTATCACAGGGTATGATTCTATTTTGACTGAAGATCAGGATGAAAAAATATTTATTAACTTCTTTCAGGGACTTTACAGTGTCTCCTGAGTGAAGTGAATGACACTTACATGTCACTGTAACTTAAAAACATAATTTTATTCACTCTGGTTCATCAGAAGGCCAGATAAATATTAGATAACCAAACTCTTATTTACCTGAAAAGGAGAATACTTTAGATCATACACTAAACTATTTACTAGGCAAAATGATCTTGACCCACTCCAGTCAAGACTTTGACCAAGGTGAACTAGCAAAATTGATCTATTTAATTCTACCCTTTTTTCTCCCACAGTCCAGTGCCTCTGAGCATACATGTGAGTAATGTATATCAGCATCAAGATGTTGCAGCATAAATAAAACACATATGTCAAAATGATTGGTTCCTCTTCATGAATCCAGCTACTTTCACAGACAAAACATAGTTTGGCAAAGCTGAACTTCTTTTAATCTTCTTCACCTTCTGACTCTGTAGTTTCATATCATCTCTGTGCTTGGGAAACTCAGTTTCTTCCTGCATAATTTCCATATCAGCAATTGAGCCGCTCATCCCCAACTTAGCTTTAAAACTACTACACTATAAAAATGCTCGTGAATCAAGTGTAAGGAAAATTAGGCATCCCTCCAGGTATGTGAATACAGGCCCCAAGCAACATTACTTTTCAGAGAATTTACCTACATCAATGTGAAGATATAAATAAATGTGATAATTACATAAGATGATTTATCATTTGAATTATGAAAAGCATGCTTTCTAAAACACTCTCCAGAGCTTTCCTGACAGAAGCAGCCCTAACAACAGAAACAATAAAATTTCCACAAGAAATTGTTGGTCAAGTTTATTACAAGCCATAATGTCAGCTGTCCAAATGATTACTTCCTCAAACTGACCTCTTCCAACCTGAAGACTCTAAACTTTCTCCCATTGGCTCTTTGTGATACATTTTGATCACCAGCCTAAACATAATCATCTGTGCAAAATATTCATGAGGTTCCATGTAGTTTGCATTTTAAAGATTAAAGGAGAGACCTAAGTCTACAGTCAGCCCAACAAGATGCCTTGATCCTAAGATCACACAGACTTGAGGAAAAGATTCAAGGCAAAAATAAAAGCTCTTTTGACATATGTCTCAATGGAACCACCATTTGACCCAGCCATCCACTCCTAGGTTTATACTCAAAAGATATAAATCAGCATACTACAGGCACACAGCCACATCAATGTTTATAGCAACTCAATTCACAATAGCTTAACTGTGGAACCAACCTAGATGCCCTTCAACAGATGAATGGACAAAGAAAATATGGTATATATACAAAATGGAATATTACTCAGCCACACAGAAGGATGAAATTATGGCATTTTCTGGTAAATGGAGGGAACTGGAGAATATCATTCTAAGTGAAATAAGCCAATCCCAAAATACCAGAGGCCAAATGTTTTCTCTGATAGGTGGGTGCAAATTCACAATGGAGTGGGGAAGAATAGAAGTGTTTGGACTAGACAGAGAGGAATGAAGGGAAGGAAGGGGACATGGGGGTAGGAATGAATCAGACATTATTACCCTATGGGCATATGATTACATAACCTGTGTAACTCTACAGCGTGTCTGACCAGATGAATGCGAAGTTATACTCCATGTATGTATGATGTGTCAAAATGCATTCTACTGTCATGCTTGACTAATTAGAACAAATAAAAATATATTTAAAGATACTCAAAGGATAAAGATACATCTCACCTTACCTGACATCAGAGATGCTTTTGCCCCCAATATTTTTATAATATACAAGTAAATCTAAATATTACTTCATCTCTTCCTCTAATTTTCATCCATTTGGTCTTACTTAGACTGAGAGTTCTCTTACCTTTTTGTCTACTTTTTCTGTTCTTATAAACAAAACAGCAATAAATACACTGTTTTGTGTATGTTAGCCTACATCATATATAGAACCTGGAGTTGTGCCATTTTTTTATGTCTGTGTGGCAACTCAGTTTATTCACAAAATGTACACTGCTGTTTTAAATATGTGTGGCATTTAGAGAGTCAGGGAAGATATTTGCATTTTTCTATTATGTTCATTTCTCTCTTCAGTTTCATTTAGGGTTTAGAGAATATGTTAACTTTCTTTTTCTTCTTGTCTTTTAAAACTTCTGTAAACTCTGACTATAACATTTGTTGGAGTTGTGCCTTAATGGGGGAGTCCACCTGGGTGAATCTAATTGATATTCAATATTGTGCATGACACTTTAGTATGTAAGTTTTATCTACAGCACATTCCTTTGTATCAATATTGTCTTGGTGTGGTTTTATGTTTGCTTTGTTTTACTTAATACAATATTTTTGAAAACAAGTGGGACATTTAAAAATATTTGAATGCAGTATTGTGTTGGTCCTAAAGATACAAATATAAATATGTCCTATCTTTTAGGCATTCAGAATATACATACAGAGATATTTTCAGCAGTGTTGATAAGTACAATGATCCATGGGAGCAATGAGATGGGAATGAGGGCAAAAGCTTCTAAAAAATTCAAAGACTCTATAGAGGAGGGGACAGTGGAACTAGGGCTTGGATTTTAGCAAGTTGAAAGAATGGAGAGGAAGGTGGGAAAGGGAATAATGTGTGATCATGACAGTGCATGGTCTTTTCCAGGAAAAGAGTGAAGTCAGCATGGTCAGAACTAGGAGGTGAGAGGCTCAGGTTTTGGAGAACAGACTAATATGCAACAAGTTTCTAGAACTATGAAAAACTAGACGAGGGCTTAGAAATCGTGTAACTGTATATGGATTTAAATCATCCAAAAAAACTCCCACAAAAAACCTGTAAGGAAACAAGGTAGGTCTCAGAACTCTAGATAATTTGAGCACCAGGGATGTCCTCAGTGTGGACCTTGGACCAGTATTAGTAATATCTCTTGGGCTTCCGGCTAGGAAGAGGACAAGAAATCTATGTTTTGACAAGATCAGGTGGTTCTGGGATACACTATGACCACACTTAGAGAGAAAGAAGTGTGCATTCCAAGTGTAAGGAATAGTGTAGGCAAGTGTGTGGAGGTGGGGTGAGAGAGGTGAAATGTAGGGAGTATACATAATGATTCACTCGTGGATTCATTGCTTCATCAAACCATCTAAAAAATATCAAATATTAACCTTCAATAGTATTTCTACACTGGGAATTTTATACTGTAATATAATTCCAGAATTCAAAAGGTTCAAATTCTGGATATTTCACATGCTAGAAGAAAAATGGGAAGACAGGATCAGAGAGTGGATGTGACAGAGAAATTTCAACTGCAATGGCCTGAAAAGTGGAAGAGTCTTTGTAGTTTTCTCAATTGAAATTAGTATAAATAAAACAGAATTTTAGGAAGTTGGAACTGCAGACCATGTAGCAAAACAGAAGAGAACTCACTTAGATTTCAGGTATTCTTGACTGTAATGTCATGCCTATTTACAGTGAGAGCTATATTACTTGAAAGATGTTGGGAAAGACCCCCACCTCCTAAAAATATCTACTTTGTGCTTATCATTGTCCATAAAATTCTACCACTGCAAATCATTCCTTCAATTTTTCACTCGTCTGTTCCCTGGGAGAATAAATACTGTATCAACTAAAATCTAGGAAAGGTAAAAATGGACAACCACTAAAAGCAATGTCTCAGTAGAAGAGGAAGAAGATAAAGGGATGAAAGCAAGGAATAGAAAAGAGAATAGAATAGAATAGAAATTATTTAAAACAGGAAGTAGCTTCTGCACAAGATGTATGTTTCCTATTTTATACACTTGAAGAAGGATTCTTTGGCCCCAACAAGGTTGGTTTCCTTTAAAGACACAAAGAATTTAGGATTAGAGATTTTAATTTGTCTTAGAGTAAGATAGAAACTTACTCATAACCATGGTGAGTTTGGGGTGAGTGAGGAATAGCAGATGAAGCTCACTTGGGGCATTTGGAAATTTGGAATTGGAATTGTTATAAACTGGTGTAGTTTTTATTCGGTGTCAAAAAAAGATACCTATAACTCAGTGTTTTTATAAGAGCATATACCATTCTCAATAAACTATTTAATGAACATAACTTATTCCTAGTGTGCCACCAAGAAATATACTTTAGCGTCTTCTGCTCTAACAATTTAAGTTAGCATTATGAGGCAATCTGTGTCTTCCGCCACATAATAGGTTGGTCAAGCAGCAGAGCCTGATGAATAAATGGGCTGTGTGTCATGGCCACTCTTGAGTTCCTCGTTGCTCATGAGTTTAGGATAGTGGTGTACGTGCCATTCTATCTCAGACAATCTCAGACCAAGTAATCACAGACCACACTTTAATCCAGAACACTCCTAATGTATATTGAAACCTGAAAAAAGAGATGGGAGAGGTGGAAGAGTTGGAGGAAGAGGAGGGGGAGGAAGAGGAGGAGAGGGAGAAGTTGGAAGAGGAGGACTTCTCTTACATAAGTATTAGTTTCTATGAATCATTGCACATTTTTCTTCTGTTCTTGGGAAAACATTAATGTTGTTTTCCAAGACACTGACACAAGACAGAACTGAAGGAAGAATGTCTGATTTTCTTCTTTTCTTCAATTATTGCAGATGCCCTAAGTGAGATTCTCCACTTGCTTTCTATTGGGTACAAGGAAAGAAAAAAAAATTATTGACTGCCATTCTGGTATGCTAAGTTAATGTTTCAGGCAATTTCTTTATGGTATTGATTTATTCTTGGCAACAATCAAAAGGTGTGATCATATCTACTTTTCCATATGAAAATAAAAATGAGATTTGGCAATCTGCCCGGGATCACTTGCTGCTTAGTAGAAGAGACATTTGAGAGGAAATGTATGGAGCAGAAACATTTTCCAGGAGTTGGTTTAGAGCCAGGGAAAAACAAAGCAACATATGAATTTCAGGGGGAAATAAACATTCAGTCTATACCACTGCTCCTTTTAATTACCAAATGGGATAAGGCATTCGTTTTAACATTAGTGTAGCTCCATAGCACTTCACTTTTCTTTATGAATGGGACAGGTATTCATAGACCTCTTTGAGAATATGACATCATTAACACAACAACTCTCTTCTTACAAAAATTCAAACACAAACCTACACATCAAATAATTTCAAGAATTCTCAAACCTCCTAGTGTTCATATGTAGACCTTTTAAAATAAGCACTAATAAAGAACATCCTCTACATGAATATATTCCAATATATAAAATAAAATACAATTTTTACACTTACAAGATTGTGCATGTTTTCAAAGTAGTATTCAGAAGGGGATATTCTTTGAAAATAGAATTGCTCCACTTTCTCTTTAGTTCAGCAATGCACTAGATAAAGCTCATGCTAGAAAACTCCTGAATACAAACTCAAGGATTGGGAAGAATTACCTATTCTTCCCTTGAAGTAGTACAAATGCTTTACATGATGAGATTTCCTACATTGAAATCTAATCTCCAATTTTATGATTTTCAGAGGTGTGTCTTTAGGGAGTAACCAGATCATGAGGGTGGAATCAGTGCCCATACAATCAAGTCCCCAGAGAACACCCTTGCCCTTCTACTAGGTGAAGATTCAGCAAAAAAGATAGTCATCCATGAATTTGAAATAAGGTACTCACTACATTTCAATCTACTGGTAACTTGATCTTGATCTTCTCAACCTCCATAATTGTGACAAATAAATTTCTCTTATTTATAAGTCATCCACTTATAGTATTATAAACACTCTAAGGCAAACAGTATTTTCTTCTTCTCTGAACATAGATATATCCTCCCCAAGTCTATTTCACTCATGGGATTCCCCAGATGTTTTTCACTACCTTTTGCTGGCTTTAATTTTTAATTCATCTGTTTGTTGACTGCAGTTAACATACTAAATTCCTCATTTTGCATATTTCTCCTACATACCCTAGCATGCTATATTCTGTATATTTACAAACTATACCTTTCTAATTCCACAAAGAATTTTAAATTGTTTAAAGGAATGCATGTGTTTCATGCAAACAGACATCCAATGGAAATAATAAAAGATATTAATAACTAGGTAAAGAAAAAAAGGAAAAAAATCTGCCAGGGAAAATATGTACTTCTGTAAATTTTGAGATTTTTGGCAGTCAAGGCAAAATAGAAACTAAATGATATCCCTATATTTGATAATAAAAAGCAAACTGTTAGACAAGAACCCCCTTAGAGAATACTCTTATGAAGAATAGTTTCTAGACACCCTGCATATTGTTCACACTTCTCCCAACAAGAACCCCCCCATTCCTCCTTTCTCCCACTCATTCATGTTCGTAAACACTCTATTGTGTTGTGGATGACACCACTAGTTTTCAAAGCAGTATTTCCTTCTTACAGATTCATGAGTATCACTCATGTCTGTTACTAATCAAGACCTCCTGTCCACTCTCTTTCACAGATGAGGAGATAGTCAACATCCACTTTAGAATGTGGCCTCCGTTTGGAAATGTTATTGGTCATAATTTGTTTACCCTGTCTCTATTAGTTATTACTCATCAATAGCATCCTTTTAACAATTGGGAAGCATCAGCCAGGTCATCACTGAAATCTGTGGGGACTGCCTGAAATATGAGCTTTCAGTTGAGTTGATTAAGAGATTTTTCAAAATACTTAGATGTCAGACAGTCCTGTGGGAGTTGGCCTTCTGCTATAAAACATAAGTAATATGACTTTCATTTACGACCCAATAAAAGACTACCATATCTTTGTCCAAAGGTGCATGACCAAGAATCTTCAGTATCTGTCTTTTATTTTTTTTATTGTAAACAAATGGGATACATGATGTTTCTCTGCCTGTACATGGCGTAAAGGCATACCATTTGTGTAATCATAAATTTACATAGGGTAATGCTGTTTGATTCATTCTGTTATTTTTTTCCCTTCCCTCCACCCCTCCCACCCCTCTTTTCCCTCTATACAGTCCTTCCTTCCTCCATTCTTGCTCCCCTCCCTAAACCTAACTCTAACCCTAACACTAACCCCTCCCACCCCACATTATGTGTCATCATCCACTTATTAGCGATATCATTCTTCCTTTGGTTTTTTGAGATTGGCTTATCTCACTTAGCATGATATTCTCCAGTTTCATCCATTTGCCTGCAAATGCCATAATTTTATCGTTCTTTATGGCTGAGTAATATTCCATTGTATATATATAACACAGTTTCTTTATCCATTCATCAATTGAAGGACATCTAGGTTGGTTCCACAATCTGGCTATTGTGAACAGAGCAGCTATGAACATTGATGTGGCTGTATCTCTGTAATATGCTGATTTTAAGTCCTTTGGATATAGGCCAAGGAGTGGGATAGCTGGGTCAAATGGTGGTTCCATTCCAAGTTTTCTAAGGAGTCTCCACGCTGCTTTCCAGAGTGGCTGCACTAATTTGCAGCCCCACCAGCAATGTATGAGTGTACCTTTCTCCCCACATCCTCGCCAACACCTGTTGTTGCTTGTATTCTTGATAATCGCCATTCTAATTGGGGTGAGATGGAATCTTAGGGTGGTTTTGATTTGCATTTCTCTTATTACTAGAGATGTTGAACATTTTTCCAAATGTTTGTTGATTGCTTGTAGATCTTCTTCTGTGAAGTGTCTATTCATTTCCTTAGCCCATTTGTCGATTGGATTATTTGCATTATTGGTGTAGAGTTTTTTGAGTTCTTTATAGATTCTGGAGATTAGCGCTCTATCTGAAGTATGATTGGCAAAGATTTTCTCCCACTCTGTAGGCTCTTTCTTTGCATTGCTGATAGTTTCCTTTGCTGAGAGAAAGCTTTTTAGTTTGAATCTATCCCAGTTATTAATTCTTGCTTTTATTTCTTGTGCTATGGGAGTCCTGTTGAGGAAGTCTGGTCCTAAGCTGACATGTTGAAGCTCTGGACCTACTTTTTCTTCTATAAGATGCAAGGTCTCTGGTCTGATTCCGAGATCCTTAATCCATTTTGAGTTTAGTTTCGTGCATGGTGAGAGATATGGGTTTAGTTTCATTCTGTTGCATATGGCTTTCCAATTCTCCCAGCACCATTTGTTGAAGAGGCTATCTTTTCTCCATTGCATATTTTTGGCCCCTTTGTCTAGTATGTCTAGTATGAGAAAATTGTATTTATTTGGGTTTGTGTCCGTGTCCTCTATTCTGTACCATTGATCCACCTTTCTATTTTGGTACCAATACCATGCCGTTTTTGTTACTATTGCTTTGTAGTAGAGTTGAAGATCTGGTATTGCGATACCCCCTGCTTCACTCTTTCTGCCAAGGATTGCTTTAGCTATTCTGGGTTTTTTATTCTTCCAGATGAATTTCATAATTTCTTGCTCTATTTCTGTAAGGTACATCATTGGGATTTTAATTGGAATTGCATTGAATCTGTATAGCACTTTTGGTAGTATGGCCATTTTGACAATATTAATTCTTCCTATCCAAGAACATGGGAGATCTTTCCATCTTCTAAGGTTTTCTTGAATTTCTTTCTTCAGTGTTCTGTAGTTCTCATTGTAGAGGTCTTTCACCTCTTTTGTGAGATTGATTCCCAAGTATTTTATTTTTTTCGAAGCTATTGTGAATGGGGTAGTTTTCCTAATTTCTCTTTCTGAAGATTCATTGCTTATGTATAGAAATGCCTAAGATTTATGTGCATTGATCTTATATCCCGCTACTTTACTGAATTCACTTATGAGATCTAAAAGTTTTCTGGTGGAATTTCCTGGTTCCTCTAAGTATACAATCATATCATCAGCAAATAGGGATAGTTTGAGTTCTTCTTTTCCTATTCATATCCCTTTAATTTCTTTGGTCTGTCTAATTGCTCTGGCTAGAGTTTCAAGGACGATATTGAATAGAAGTGGTGAAAGAGGGCATCCCTGCCTTGTTCCAGTTTTTAGATGGAATGCTTTCAGTTTTTCACCATTTAGAATGATATTAGCCATGGGCTTAGCATAGATGGCCTTTACAATGTTAAGGAATGTTCCCACTATCCCTATTTTTTCTAGTGTTTTGAGCATGAAGGGGTGCTGTATTTTATCAAATGCTTTTTCTGCATCTATCGAAATAATCATGTGATTCTTGACTTTAAGTCTATTGATATGGTGAACTGACATTTATTGATTTCCTGATGTTGAACCAACCTTGCATCCCTGGGATGAAACCCACTTGATCATGGTGCACTATCTTTTTAATATGTTTTTGTATGCAATTTGCTAAAATTTTGTTGAGAATTTTTGCGTCGATGTTCATTAAGGATAGTGGTCTGAATTTTCTTTCCTCAATGTGTCTCTGTCTGGTTTAGGTATCAGGGTAATATTGGCTTCATAGAATGAGTTTGGGAGGGTTCCCTCCTCTTCTATTTTATGGAATACTTTGAGAAGTATTGGAATGAGCTCTTCTTTAAAAGTTTTGTAGAACTCAGCTGAGAACCCATCTGGTCCTGGACTTCTCTTTGTTGGTAGGCTTTTGATGACTTCTTCTATTTCATTACTTGAAATTGGTCTATTTAAATTGTGTATGTCCTCCTCAGTTCAGTTTAGACAATTCATATGTCTCTAGAAACCTGTTGCATGTCTTCGAAATTTTCTATTTTGTTGGAGTATAGATTTTCAAAATAGCTTCTAATTATGTTTTGTATTTCAGTCGTGTCTGTTGTGATATTTCCTTGTTCTTTCCAAATTTTAGTGTTCGGGTTTTCTCTCGTCTTCTCTTTGTTAGTGTGGCTAAAGGTTTATCAATTTTGTTTATTTTTTCGAAGAACCAACTATTTATTTTGTCAATTTTTGTATTGTTTCTTTTGTTTCAATTTCGTTGATTTCAGCTCTGAGTTTGACTATTTCCTGTCTTCTACTACTTTTGGTGTTGGATCTGTTCTTCTTTTTCTAGGGCTTTGAGCTGTAGTGTTAGGTCGTTTATTTTTAGAGTTTTACTTCTTTTATTAAATGCGCTCCATGAAATAAATCTTCCTCTAAGTACTGCTTTCATAGTGTCCCAGAGATTTTGATATGATGTGTCTTTGTTCTCGTTTACCTCTAAGAATTTTTTAATTTCCTTCCTAATATCTTCTGTTATCCATTCATCATATAATAGCATATTGTTTAATCTCCAGGTGTTGGAGTAGTTTCTGTTTTTTACTCTTTCATTATTTCTAACTTCAATCCATTATGATCTGATAGAATACAAGGTAGTGTCTCTATCTTCTTGTATTTGCTGACATTAGCTTTGTGGTATAATCTATGGTCTATTTTAGAGAAGGATCCATGTGCTGCTGAGAAGAAAGTGTATTCGCTCTTGGTTGGATGGTATATTCTATAAATGTCTGTTAAGTCTAAATTATTGATTGTGTTGTTGAGATCTATGGTTTCTTTGTTCAATTTTTGTTTGGAAGATCTGTCCAGTGGTGAGAGAGATGTGATGTGTTAAAATCACCTAGTATTATTGTGTTATGGTCTATTTGGTTTCTAAAATTGAGAAGGATTTGTTTAACATACATGGATGAGCCACTGTTTGGAGCATAGATGTTTATGATTGTTATATCTTGCTGATTTATGCTTCCCTTAAGCAGTATGAAATGTCCTTCCTTATCCCTTCTGACTAACATTGGCTTGAAGTCCACATTATCTGAAATGAGGATGGATAGTCCAGCTTTTTTGCTGAGTCCATGTGCATGGTATATTTTTCCCCATCCTTTCACCTTTAGTCTATGGGTATCTCTTTCTATGAGGTGAGTCTCTTGCAGGCAGCATATTGTTGGATCTTTCTTTTTAATCCAATCTGCCAGTCTATGTCTTTTGATTGATGAATTCAGGCCATTAACATTCAGGGTTATTATTGAGATATGATTTGTATTCCTGGTCATTTGGTTCATATTTAAAATTTTATTTATTTATTTATTTATTTTTTGACACATCTTGGTTCCTCCTTTATTTGACAGTTCCTTTAGGATAATTCCTCCCTTTGCTTATTTGCTTCTTTGTTTTTTATTTCTTCCTCATGAAATATTTTGCCATGAATGTTCTGTAATGCTGGCTTTCTTTTTGTAAATTCTTTTAGCTTTTGTTTATCATGGAAAGATTTTATTTCATCGTCAAATTTGAAGGTAAGTTTTGCTGGGTATAAGATTCTTGGTTGGCATCCATTTTCTTTCAGAGCTTGAAAAATGTTGTTCCAGGCCCTTCTAGCTTTTAGGGTCTGGATTGAAAAAT
Organism: Sciurus carolinensis; assembly: GCF_902686445.1. Lineage (NCBI taxonomy): Eukaryota > Metazoa > Chordata > Mammalia > Rodentia > Sciuridae > Sciurus > Sciurus carolinensis. The sequence continues at coordinate 151,020,023 of NC_062213.1, read as the reverse complement.
CTGCTGATATCCATATTGGTTTCCCCCTGAATGTAATTTGGTTCTTTTCTCTCACAGCCTTTAAAATTCTGTCTTTATTTTGTATGTTAGGTGTTTTCATTATAATGTGCCTTGGTGTGGGTCTGTTGTAATTTTGTGTATTTGGAGTCCTATAAGCCTCTTGGACTTGATTTTCCATTTCATTCTTCAGATTTGGGAAATTTTCTGATATTATTTCATTGAATAGATTGTTCATTCCTTTGGTTTGTTTCTCTAAGCCTTCCTCAATCCCAATAATTCTCAAATTTGGCCTTTTCATGATATCCCATAGTTCTTGCAGATTCTGTTCATGATTTCTTACCATCTTCTCTGTTTGTTCAACTTTGTTTTCGAGGTTAAATATTTTGTCTTCAATATCTGAAGTTCTGTCTTCCAGCTGTTCTATCCTATTGGTTATGCTTTCTATGGAGTTCTTAATTTGGTTTATTGTTTCCTTCATTTCAAGGATTTCTGTTTGGTTTTTTTTTCAATATCTCTAACTCTTTATTGAAATGATCTTTTGCTTCCTGAATTTGCTCTGTTAACTGTCGATTGGTGCAATCATTCAATGCCTGCATTTGCTCTTTCATCTCATCATTTGCTTCCCTAATCATTTTAATTATGTTCATTCTGAACTCCCTTTCTGTCATTTCTTCTGCCATGCTGTCGTTGGATTCTATTGATGTAACATCTAGATTTGTTTGGGGCATTTTCTTCCCTTGTTTTCTCATATTGTTCAGGAATCAGTGGGTCACTAAGATATTGCAGATTTCCTCTCTTGACTTATAATGTCCCTGAAGATTGCTAGTATATCCCCTCTTATCCTTCAGTAGCCTGAAGTCTTGGAGGAAGTTGATAATGCGGAGCTCCACGAAGAAGCTGCCTCTCTAGGGGTGGTGACCCTCAGGTGGCGTATATTCCCTGCTAGTGGGCAGAGGTGCCTCCACTTGTTGACCAATGGTCATCCAATGGGGAACTAGGCTGCGGGCTGAGGAAGGCCTGTTTGTGCCTGTGTCTCTGGTTTAAACGTCCCTGTGGGAAAACCTCTCCTGGCAGGGAAGACTCACTCAGTGGGGACGTCTCGCTGGTCAGTTGCCCTCCTAGAGGTTCCCCTCAATCTACAACTACTGCCTGGGCTGGGCTGTCTTCCTCTGCAACGATCCCAGGGGCCCGGATCTACCTCCTGGGCCTGGGATCCTCACCCTCCGCAGGCGAGTCTCCTTAGGCTGTCTCTCCCAGATAATCTACGCGCAGTCCTGGAAACTTCGCTCTGCCCCTAGGCGTGTCTCTGTGCGGCTCTTCCAGCAAGAAGCCACCTAGCTCCTGGGACCCTGCTCTGCACCTAATCGCCTGGCTATGCGGCCCCTCCTCTGAGCCACCACCTGGAGCCCCGTACAATAGCTCCGATACCCAGAGACCCGCCACACACCTCCTCCTCCGGACAGCGGCCCGGTTTCCGACACAGTCACTAGGAGTCCAAGCAACTCACTTCACGTCTCCTCCTCCCGCCAACCGCCCGTAGCCCTAGGCAGTCACTCCAAGCCCAAGTGACCCGCCCTGTTCCTCCTCCTCCTCCTCCTCGGGGCAGCCCCCCAGGTGTTCAGGAGCGGTGGCTCCGAGACCAAGCAACCCACCACGCTCCTCCTCCAGGCAGGCCACCGGTGTTCAGGAGGGGTCGCTTTGAGTGCAATCAACTCACCACTCACCTCCTCCTCTGGCAACTGCCTGTGGCTCTGATGCAGTCACTCCTAGACCAAGCAACCCACCGCGCTCCTCCTCTTCCTCCGGGCAACCCCCCAGTGTTCAGAAGCGATCGCTCTGAGTCTAAACAGCTCACCACGCAGCTCCTCCTCAGGCAGCCGCCCGGAGCCCCAGTGGTTGCTCCGAGTCCAAGCGCTGTGCTGAGCCGCCTCCTCTATGATGATCCCAGTTGTCCCAGTATCTGTCTTTTATTTTGTCTCTTAAATTTTATATCACAATTTTGAGACATGGATTGTGGTGGGCAGAATTTCCAAAACACCCCCAAGATTTCTTATCACAATTCTCCAAGAATCTGATTATATCACATTAGTATTTTGTTGTATGGCACAGTTGGTCCTAAGATAATTATCCAGGTGAACCTCTTCTAGTATTAGTTTTAACAACAGAGAATTTTGTATGGCTTACTAGGGAAGTCAGAGAAATTTGAAGAGGGAGAAAGGTTATGCAGTACAGTTGGCTTGAAGAGGCAGGAGATCATGTGAGAATGAGTGCAGGTGAACTTAAGAGGGTAAGGGAGGCTCCAAGTGACAGTCTGCAAAGGAATAGAGCTTCATCCTATAATCACAAGGAGCCAAATTCTGCCAGTAACAGAAATGAGTTGGGAGAAGACTTTGAACTCCAGATGAAAATGCAACCATTTAACACCTTGATGTCAGTTTTGTGAGACCCTGAGCAAGGAACCAGTGACATCAGTCTGGATGTGACAAAACAAAAATGTGAAATGTGAAATAGATGGGTATTGTTTGAAGTTGCTAAATTTATGAGAATTTGTTTTGCGGCAAAGAAATACTAATACATGGATACTTCTGTCACCTGTCACTGAACTTTATTTAAAATCCATTATTTTCCAATGCATTTAAAAGTGATGACATTCATAGGAAGAAAGTGCTATTGGAAGTAACTGTATTTTTTAAAAAATAAATCCTGATATTTATTCTTTCATATCAATTTTAAACAGAAAATTTTAAGAATTTAACCAATTTCATCACCACCTTCCAGAGGGGTGTGTGTGGGAGGGTGGTATGTGTGTTTCTTGACATATATGCATATTCTTTTGTTGTTCAACAAAATGAATAATTTTATAATCACAAAATTTTAGTCATAAATTACAAGATAATGCAAGAATTCTTTCTGGCTAAGATGAAATTTGTGGCCCATGATCAATCTTAAACACCTGTCAACTTGGCATACAGAGGATCTAATTGGCATCCATCCATTCATTTAATTGACCAGTAATAACTGAGTGCTACTTTATTTTAGAGCCTGGGCTAGACACAAGAGATAAGGTTGAAAAAATGAGATAGTCCCACATGTAAGGAAAACTATAAGGAATCAATGAAGAGTAGCAGATGAATAAACAAGTATGTTGTGTGGAATGTTGAAGTTAGAAGAAGGGGCAAAAGGAATATCAAGAAATCACACAAAATCCAAGGTCACCTGATTAGGAAAAGATTCACCAGAAAATGAATTCAAAACTAAGACCTGAAAGAGAGCATTAGGTAAGGCAATGGAAGGTGGGTGCAGTTGTGGAGGCAGAACAAGCTTAGCCAAGCCCTAAAAGTTACAGATAGGGTCCTGGTACCTCACAGACATGAAGGGCCTTGAAAATTCAGGATCAAATATGTGGTGCTAATAAGTTCAGAATTTATGCTAGGAGAAATGAGGAACTGTTACAACTTCCAATCAATAAAACATCAAGATTATATTTATGCTTTGAAAATCTTTCTGGTTAGAGTACGAAGAATTGATGTGGTAGAGAGGTTATTTTGGCAGTAGAGTGAATAGATTTTAGTGGAGGTATCTAAGTCAGCGAGGGGAATATAGGAAACAAAACTGGGCAAGAAGAAGGCATTAGAGGAGGTCTTTAAAAAAGGCAGCTTGAACTAATTGAACTGTGATGGGACTGAGTTAAGAACATAAAAGAGGCAGAATTGGAACTTGTGCAGGTATAGTGATAGAAGGGACAGGAAGTCATCTAGGATGTTACCCAAGAAGATAGCCAGGGCACAAGGGTCCTGAGGAGGGAGCAGGCTTTGGAAAGCAGACTATGAATGGGATTAAGTTGAATGTGGTATCTAGCAGACTGTTCAATATGCAGGTGGGAAGTCTGAACAGGAATGACTTGGGAATCATCACCATACAGATGCGAATTTAAGCCACAGAATCCATAAACAATATGGTATAGGAAGGGGATCGAGTTAAATTCTCGTGGGATCTCAAAGCAATAAGGGGAGGATCCTGAGCCTGTGGATATAGCAGAGACTGCCTTTTAGAAGTCATGTACCCCAAACTGAAATATGGCATTTTGGGGCTAAGCACAAATTCTGTAAATGAAAGACTCTATAGTCCAGAGTTTAGACATCCAATCTCTCTTTTTCAAAAAGGGAGAAAAAGAATTGGGAGTGGAGGTCATAGCGCATATTAACAAAAATCTTATTTAAAACACTTTATGATACTAAAAAAAAAGGGGGGGATCAGAACTCAGAAGAGGATGAAAAATCTAATAAATCAAATTCATTACCAAAGAATCAGAACTCAAACATCATACTTGAGCCTCAGTACCACACTAGACAGAGTTTAAATCACATCCCTATATGATTTTCCAGCATAATTATCTCAAATGCATTTCATAAGTGATTCTTACTAAAATTATGATGATTTTAATAGTTATCATTGAAAAAGTACTTGGAGAAGTACTTTATAATAGTGTTGTTATTTTAAAAACAGTCTACATTTTCACTTCCTGAATTTGGTAACATTATCTAAAGAAGTTTCAAACATTTCCTAACATCTGGATATTATTTAGTTGTTTGGCATTTTTCTTAACACTTTATAGAATTTTTTGCTGGGGTATTTCCTTCTCATTTCCACTCAGCAATCATGTGGTTATTTTTAATCTAGTAGTAATTAACTTGAGCCTGTCCTTTAATGTGTAGGGGCTGATGAAAATGTAAATGTAAGTAATTTTGGGTTTCCAGAAAGAAATTTGACTATTGTCCAAGAAGAGGGATGGAGGAATAACTGGTCATCTCACATGATCAAGTAACATACATGATGACCACTTGTGAGAGCACAGGGTTCGTGCCAAGAGTGTACTTCAGTGACTCTACATGGATAACCACAGAACTCGCACACAGATACTTGCCAAGTGCAGAAAACCCTCCTTATTGGTAATGATTCATTCTCTTAATAGAATTTGAATCTCTGATCTTTAAAGGGAGTTTTTTTTCTTTTTGCATTAAATACTTATAAAATAGCTAAAACACTTGATTTCATAATTTGATGTTATTTACACTCTTCTTTTTTTCTAAGACCCTTTTGTTTAGATTTAAACTGGAAAATTGCAAATCAACATTCTTATTCTATTACTTAAGTGTATGATTACTATGGAGGACCTCATCCATGTGTTATTTCAATTACGTTTTACCACTAGTGTAAATAACCATAAAAATTGTTTTTAGGCCATATTCTCTCCTGAAAATATGAGAACATATATCCAACTGTGAGAGTCATATATACAACAGCTCTTTGAAAACTGAGTTATATATAAAAAACACATACAGGAGAGTCACATATATAACAACTCATTGAAAACTCTTATTTGGATATCCCACAGGTATCTCAAATTCACAGTGTCAAACTGAGCCTTTTCCCTCCAGAACACTCTCTATTTCAATGTTATCAAAATATCATCTTCCCCAGACAGAAATAGTAAGTTACTAGAATTTTCCTCTTCCTCACAAGAAATCATTCAGGAGTCATGAGTCTATTTCCAAAATATCACTGGAATCTATTCCTTCTTCAATTTTCTTGCTAATGTTACCTTAATTCAGAACCACTTGCCAGAATTACCAAGACAACCTCCTCAATATTACATCTTTGCTTATAAGCTTGTTCCACAGATCCTTTCCCTATGACGTTACCAGAAATACATTTTGAAACTAAAATTTAATCTTGTCATTCCCACTTAAAGGACAAAGTCATACTCTCATCTTCAGTATAAAAACCCAAATTCCTTAGTATGACTTATAAGACTGTCATGAAGACACTTCCATGTATATTTCCTTTCTATATTTCCATAATAATGGAACTGTAGCCAGGAAGGCACCACCCAGCCTACCCCCTTATGATATTAGAATCCCTATAACACACAACCAGGAGGTCAGATGACTAGTTCCCACCAGTGGCAGAGCAGTAGGGGTGAGCTGTGTGGCTTGGTGGTTCAGACTTTAACATGAAAGTGCAAGACATAGTAACCCATACCTGACCACAAAGATGAGAGCCTTAAGAGAAAAGGAGTGTGAAATCACTCTGTGGAAGAGAGCTCCTATTGGATTTGTAGCACCCACCCTACAAACTGTTCTTTGAGAGAGAAATAAACTTTTATTGTATCTCAGCCATTACATTTTGAGGTATATTGTTTTCATAGGTTAACAAACCCTAATACAAAACCATTTATAATTTAATCTTTAATTATATTTCTTAGTTCATCTTTCACCAATTTCTAATGCTCATATGTATCCTAAGTTCCACTACACTGAACAAGGTAGACTTCCTTAGTTATTTAGTCATGCTCCCTATTTCTATAGTTCAGTCAGGCTCACTATTACTTTTATGCCTTAGTGTCTATTGTATCTGCAGGGTCATGCCTTCTCCTGCCTGACCCTTCGAGATCACTGCTCTGGAAAGTTTCTCCCACTCCCTGTTATGGGCTGAGTTGTATCCTCCCCAACGCCTGGCCACAAATTCATACATTAAAGCCCTAAGCTGGAGTGCCTCGGAATGTGATTATAGTTGGAAATGGGGCCTTAAAAGAAGTGACTGAACTTAAATGAGTGTTTTAGGGTAGGACTTAGTCTAGTATGACCTTATAAGAAAAGGGAATTGGGGCACACAGAGACATGCACCAAGGATGCACAAGCACAGGACACAGTGAAAAGGTGACCATCAGCAAACCAAGGAAAAAGACCACAGAACCCAAATCCGCTGACATTTCAACACTAGACTTTTAGGCTCCACAACTGTGGGAACATACATTTCTATGAAGTCACCTAGTCTGTGATATTTTATTAAAGCAGCCTTACCAAATTAAAATGCTCCTTGAGGCAGGGTAGTTTCTTATCTGAACTTCAGCAATATCCTGAACATGTTCCCATTTTCATTTATCATGGCTGTTTTTCAATCATTGATTTACTTGTTTGCTTCCCCAACTAATCTGTGAATCTTTGAAAGAAGTGAGTCTGTTTATTTATTGAGTTACTGATAATATGTTTGCAAATTAGTAAAAAAAATCAATAAATGTTCGTTGGAATAAATTAGTTTCTTCTCCACAAGTTACAGTTTATCAGCAAGTACATGACTGGTTGATTGTTTCCTCTTCTTGCCTAGACTTCTCACATATCTGGCCTGGGCGTCAAACATGCAGTCCTGATTTTAATGCAGGATTTTATTTTTAGAGTCTCAGCCTTGACATTTTTTTATATCTTATGAACAGCTCATAGAGTTGTAGCTTATTTTCTTTTGCATATTTACTCAATTTCCAATGATAAAGATGGGCTTGATAGCAAAAGCAAAATCTTTCAGCAAAGTGGTTTGGGTGAATATATGAGACTGTTTCTGGTATTTTGTCTGTTACAATAGCCTGCTTTTTTTCCAAGAATAGTAGGAACGAGGTGTGAGTATGCTGTCAGACTCCCTCTCCATACTTCTGTGTGGTTTAAACCTGGCTCTATGACACACTTGGTTGAATGAGAGTGGTCATCAGATCCAAGTTTGAATAATAAGGTTTAATTTCACAGATTCTGAATAAAGAGTAAGAGAAGCTCATTTCAATCTCTGAATGTTTGAAACAGAGGCAATAAACTCAGGAATTATGGGCAATTATATGCATGAAGAAGCAAAGGCATTTGACTAAAATGAGACATACCTAAACACTGAAAAAGTGCAGTTAAAAACAAAGACCAATGTTGATATGTGATGAGAGAAAGGGAGAGAGGAAACTGTAGCATTAATTAATTTTTATTTCCTCATTTCGGTTCCTTTGAAACCTATTGCATTCCCTGCTTTGGGGTTCCATGAGATTCTCATAACAAACCCTGGCTTAGTTTAAGCTAGTTTAAAATGATTTCTGTTACTTACAATAAAAAGGGCCCTTGCTTAAGTCAACCAGGTATAGTTGATATCTTCATTTTTGATCACTCAATTTATTCTCCTTTGATTGTGATAACACTTCATCATCCTTTTTGAAGCCACATTATTCCATGAGATACATTAAGACCAACACTAGGGCAGAGCAATTAGTTCAGGAAGGGATTTATGAATCAAACTGAACCAATGCCTAAATCAGCAGTATTTTCTGGAACTATTGAGAAATTGTAAGGAGTTGAACTTCTTATTTTTTCCCACTGAAATTGCTTCAAGAGCAAAGATGACAGCCTGGAGCTACCTTGCCACCATGAAAAGAGTACCTTCCTAAGAATGAAACCAGTTCAGAAGAAGGTAGAGCAAAGAACAGAAGCACCTGGATTCTTCATGCATCATTTGAGTATTGAGCCCTGGATGCTTAGGTTATTTCATAATAGATATGTTTAACCTCATTTAAACATTGCACAATGCATACACATATTAACGCATCAAGTGGTACCCTGTTGATGTGTAAAATAACGTGTTTCTATGTGTCAACTAACAGACTAATTTGATTAAAAATAAAGTAAATTTCATTATTTAAAACTGTTTCGAGTTGTTTTTGTTGTTATTTGCAACCCCAAACTCCAGGTAAACATGCATAGCATTTCTTTGAATGTCTTTGAATTGGCAAAATTTAATTATGCACACTTAGCACTAAATATAATGCCTAGCAATATATCTGAAATATACTAGATGATGAAGGAATATATGCTGATAGTGAATGAGAAAGACAAATGCTGCCTCTTGTGCCATTTTTGGATTTTTTTTTTTTTTTACAGTTTTACCTCTTTTTCAGAATAGTCTACCACACCAGTACTCTTACCATTTTTTGTTCAGAGAGCATAGATGTAAATGTTTTTGAGTCCTAGGTATTCTTTGCCAAAAGGAACACTCTCTACTCACTGGTAAGCTGCAAGTTGTGGAGAAGAAATTAATTCATTCTAAAGAACATTTATCTATTTCTTACAAATTTGCAAACATATTATCAGGAGTTAAGGAAGCGAATGAATAGTCACTTCCATTGAAGATTCAGACTGTGGAAACAAATAAATCAATTTTGAAAACTAGTCAACCAGTTACAAGATTTGCATCCCAAATGCTATCCTCAGAGATTTCCCTTCTCAAGTTTACTAGCTCCATTGTAATGAGAACTTTCCATCTGCACCAGCACAACAGTATCCAATAGGTCATCCTATCTTCTGACTCTCTTATCCATCAACTTAGTGCAGTGCTGTGAGAGACATGCATCTAATCATGGTTTCCTGGAGATAACATATATAAAACTACTAACTGTGAAGAGCATACTGATGAATATTAAAATCTTCCTAACAATGAAGATAACTTAGAAATATTAACTTTAAAACCAGTTGTTTTTTAGTACTTATTATACTTACAAGTATACTTTATTATAAGGATAAAGTGTGTTAATTTTGTCTAATTAAATCTTCACATTTAACTCAGATATACTATTCTTGCCAATCAAGAACCCATAGCTGGGGCTGGGGCTGTAGCTCAGTGGCAGAGTGCATAAAGAAGCAGTTCCTTATTAACAACAAACAAAATCTTTATCTTTTAAAAAACCTAGTTTATGGAAGAAAACTTCCAAGAAAACATGTAATGGCTCTTTGAAAATCCCACTTCATGATATATGTGTAAAACATTCTTCTCACTATGCAGAAATTATTATTAGTATAGGCCAATTCAATAGGATGAATTAAGATTTTGACTTAAAATCTCAGACTAGTCCATGATTGTTAATTCATCAGAAGCGAGAAAATGCTACTATTGAATTAAGACACAGGTAGATTCAGTAATGCAAAGTTAAAGATTTCAACTGTTCATCAAACACTGGAAAGGGTTTTATGAAAAGCAGATTCTGAAATAAATTTCCTGTATGTCATAATTTCCATAGAGACGGTGGCCAGTCTGGGAGAAGAGACAAAAGAAAGAATCTTGGAATAATGTTTTCATTAGCTTTTCCTGGTCCCTTAGCAGATGAAGTTTCCAAGATCTCTCACCTGCAAAGCCAGATACGTCTATCTAATGGTACCCATTGGAAACTCACACTCTATATGATCTGAGCTAGAAGCATTGGCTCTGGTTTCACACCCTCTGGATTTAAGTCCCAGATTCTACCATTTATTTCCTTTATGAATGTATAGTTACTCAGTTTTTTTCTTTATTATTATACACTTGCCTAACAATTTTCATGAGTCAAGCACTGTTTGAAATTCTTTATATACTTAACTTGAAAAATGAGCACTATTATCACTCCCAGTTTACAAATGAGCAAATAGCTCACAGATGGAGTTAAGTACAGATAGAGGGTAACAGAAGCAGTAAGAGTCAGAAGTCAGACCCAGGCAGTTTGGCTAACTACTGTGTATATCTTGCTTACCACTACTTAAACCTGCAGTGCTAAATTATGGCAAATAATCATTAGAATTTCTGCTTGATGTGGGGAGACTTATTTGAGATTAGCCACATAAAACATCTTACACAGTAATAAGTCATAGAGTGAGCCAATCTGTGAAGCCTGGAATTAATCTGTGACTGTAAATCAGGTATATCTTGTAATTCCTGGGTGTTCATGGTCCCACCACACTAAAATGATTTCTAGCAGTCCACCTGATTGGCCTTGTTTGCACACCTGGATTTCTGCTATCTGTCTTTCCACTTGGCATTTCTATTTCCAATGTGACTGTGACCCAGACCTCACTTCCAAATCATTTGGCTGGGGTCCTGATTGTTTTGCTCCAGGAATCAGGTATGTGTGGTCACAGATCTTATTTCCCTAATCCTGCTACACATTATTTTCACTGGTTGATTTGCCCCTGCATGTCCTTGAGCAAATTTATATCATTTCCAGTGTAACTATGTAAGAAGGTTTCAGTGACCTGAAAGAGCATTGTAAATTATAAAAGGACAAACAGCAGGATCCCAGGCCTTTGTTTAAATCTCAACCTCAGTGACATTTTCTTGGGGAAGTCAGTATCTGCTAGGTAGTTTAATCTCTTCATTGATAAAAATGGGGATCAAAAAATTCTTATTCACAGAGTCATTGTTTGAATAAATGTGATATCATATGTGGATATGTACAGTACGATGTTTAAACCAAAGTATCTGTTCAACAAATACCTTTTCTTCTTCTGAAAGAAAAAGGGAGCTCCATATATCTAGAAAAACTCTTCATGTTAATCTTTGCATCAATGAACAAATTCTGACTCTCACTGTGCAATAGAGTTTGTTGAGCTTCAGGTTACCTTGTTAAGACTTGACAAAGTTGATGGGTTGTACATTGATTACAGCATTGTTGAATACTTGCAACTAAAATAAGCAACATGATATAGTTTAGAAAAACTCTTGCACTCCATGCACTTGGTTATCTTGGTATACATACTCTAGACTTGCAGAATTATACATGCTATGGTTTGTTTTGTTTTGATGACATGCATGATTGTGCTTGGAAATCTAAAACACAAAATGTTTAAAACAATTGCCCTTCATAATCAAAACACAGTGTAAGTGCCCAAGAGCATTATCAAGGATTTCATCATGACTGGAGGCACAGTGAGTGCAAAGAAACAGAAGAGTTTTCCTATAATGCCTTAAAAGGAGACTGAACCACACTGTACTGACTGGGGCCTACAATAATTGTTGTCATACAAAACCAACACATTCTGCAAACGTGAACTTGTAAGTTTTACATGTCACCAATAATTTGAAATAAATATGTATACCCATTTGAAGTCATTTTTTGTGATGTTCAAAGTGGACAGACATAATTTAATCGCTGAGACATGATGCTCTTGTATAACTTCATATGGCATTAGTTTAGCAAGTATATTTGATTATTGTTTCACATACTTCATTTCTTTTTTTTTTGTACTTCATTTCTTGTACAAGATTTTTTAATTATAGAGAAACAGATAAGTATATTTCACTGAAACAGACTTTGTCAGAACTGAGAAAAAAAAATGTTCAGGGGCATTTACTCTGAATTGTAATAATTTCTCAATTGGGCCTATTTCCTTGGCTTAATGATTATGAGTCTTTGGTATAATTGCCTGAAAATTAAGGTAATTTTTCTGATCTTGGTCAAATTGGGGTCTATTAAATAGAATTGGTGAAATCTTTGTCATAGCAACTGCATTTTCAGGATGAGATTGCAACTATAGATATATTACAAAATCTCAATTTTCTTTTTATTTTCTTATCAATCTATAGCATATGATTTAGGTTCAAATTTCAAGTCTCTAGTAAAATTGTCCAAAAGGGTCTTTTGTATTTTGTTTGGTTACAAAATAAATATACTTTCTGAGAATTTTCTATGTCTCTGTTTCTCAAATATGGAGAGAGACAAACCAAGGGAATGTCTTGTGAAAGTGGGGTGCCAGCTCCTGCTTGATATCCATTCAGATATACCCACCTAAGATATCATTTTAGTTGCTTCTAAATATCCTTGATGGAAGGTGCCCCAATTCTTTGGCGCTCTTTGCTAAATCCAAATCTAGTTTTTTAAAATGCTATTAACCTGTAGGAGTCAGGTGTGACCTTAAAGAAAGGGCCAGTGACCTGCTCCTGAAAATCCTACTCTTGCTTTGGGTGGGTTTCCCCCTCAAATGTTCCCTCTAGATACATAACATGAAGAATAAGAGAAGATGAACTATAGTATGTTTCTCAAAGGAACTGTCTAGTAGTAAAATACTGCTTTAACATTAAATGTTGGAATAGGTTCATAATAGTTTGTGCTTTATCTACAGAGCTCTTTTGTTGTCTCTTCATGTGTGGGTAAAGGGAAGTAGAGGATAGGTTTTGGTGTGGGGGAGTTACACACCCATACATACACACACCCATTTCTACAGATAGGAACACAAAAGATTTGGAAAAGTCTACTCCTGAGAGTTAAGGCATTTCATATTTTTCTGTATAAAAAATACAATTTGACATTCTCCCTATGTCCTAAATAACTTTAGGATGTTGAATGATATAAAAAGTCAAGCAACATTATATAAGCCCCACATCTCTAAGTTGTCTAGAAGAATTAAGCATATTCTCTTATAATGTCCTAAGACTCCAGAGAACACTTGAGACATAAGGAGGAAATGGAAGGTGATTTCAGACAAAAAGAATAGCAAGTTTATAATTGGAATCAAGAAATGTAACGTAGTCAGAAAAGTCAACTCAAGGGAAAGAGGAATAATGAAGTTGGGCAAATGATAAAGGTCATGATGAATTTTGTAAGCCCTGTGAAAGAGTTTGGAAACTAATGATATGCATCATTAACCCAAAAAAAAAAATGTCCTTGACATTTGTCCCAAGACTTGTGTTCAGTCATCTTTTCGTCACTGTAACCAAAATACCTGACAAGAACAACTTAGAGGGGGTAAGTTTGTTTTGGCTCATGGTATCAGAGGTCTCACTCCACAGATGGCTGATTGCTTTGGTGGCCAAAATGAGGCAGCATGTGGGCCTTTCCACCAAAGGCCCAGCAGAGGAAAACTGTTCAGCTCATGGAGGGGTCAGGAAGTCAAGTGGGGCAAGGGAAGAGCCACAAGGAAGACACACCCACAAGGGAACCCCCAGTGACCCATCTCCTCTAGTCATGCACCACCTCCCAACTATTCCCACCTCGTCAGTTCATTCAAAGTAGGATGGACTGATTAGATTGTAGCTCTCATAATCTAATCATTCTACCTCTGGATATTTCTGCATTGTCAGGAGCTTCTATGGGATACCTCATATCAAACCATAACAACTTGCTCTAAAGAGAATTGTGGACATTGATGCATTTCAATCTGGGCAGTTCGAAATTTGGACAGGTTTACCTCTGTAGAGAGAGACACTGGAGACACAGACAGTGAGTCTGGACACTTCAGAGTAACTGCTCATCACAGTTTTCTATGTTATGTCTGGTATCATAACCACTAGTCACATGTTGCTATTGAGACCTGGAAATGTGGCAAGTTCAGCAAGGGTAATAATGCATTTAGGGTGGTGGATAGTGATGGGAAACAGGTAGATGTGTTAGTGATTAGATACTGAGAACATAGGCACAATTCCAAAATTCCTACTACAAATCCAGAGCAACCATAAAAATGTGGCCAACTTCAGCAATTGGGACATACCAAATCTAAAGAGTAAATGTGCCAAAGTCCAGAGGCAAATTCTAGCACAAACTGGTAGAGTTAAGAAACAAGGGCAGGCAAGCAGAAGAATCCAAAATTCTTCTGGCCCTGATTCATAGTGTTGTAGAAGGTACAGGGTGTGGTCCCCATGGGTTGACTTTATTTGGTCTTAAAAGAGAAACAGATTGAAGTAAATAGCCCATTCATTGCCTATGGAGGGATTAACCCCAAGAGGAACACAAAGTAGAAGACCCCACAAGGCTCTTTCTTCTTAACATCTATAATTGTTGGCTGTCCATTAGTTAATATTTCCTACCCTAAGCTGGACTCCATTTATGAATAAATTTTTGTTCAGAACTATGATGGATTCCTTTAAAATCACACTTGTTCCTCTATCTGCAGACACAGACTCTAAAGTGATTCAGGCAACTGATCAGGAAGAATAGATCAGAACTGTAGGACTAATTCCTGCACTTCTCTGGGTCAAGGTTACTCCTAATTGGAGTAATGGAGTAGGTTTTTCCATTGCTTTATTGGCAATCCACTACTTTCAAGAAAATCCAGACTAAAAATGTAAGGAAGTCAAATACAGAAGAGAGAGGATATTTAGAGTGGGATTTTGTTTCATGGAAAGTTAAAACTGATTTAAATTTTATAATTATATCTCACATTTTAGACAAAACACCTGATAGTAAATTCTAGCACCATGCAATTCTTTAAATTTGTTAGTTTATTCTGTAAATGAAGACACCACCAATCAGCTTAATTTTTATGTATCCAATAGGAACTGTTAACCAATTATTTTTGCGTTTGTCTTAATTGTAGTTTTTCTTTCCCTGATGTTTTATCACTAGTTTCTGCATTTTTGTATCTTCATTTTCTAATCATTTTTAAATTGTAAGAGGAAAAATAAATATTCAAATAATTTTGCAACATGATTGTTCAAGACAAATTTATACATCATAAGCTATGGAAAGAGATAATGAGAAACAAATGCTTGTCAGTTGATTTTAGATCTCTAAATTTGATGTAGAAAGGTCACATAAGGATATGAATATGTAATTCACAAATAGATGTAGTCAAAGATAAATATGTCAACATCAAGAGTAATCTCTTCTGTTCCCTAAACTTCATTACTTTTGCCTTCTAGTTTAGATTTCTATGATATTTTCTTGAGATGGAAACCTGCTAATATACCTTCAGCATGGAAATATATGAACTAGAAAAGGTGGAGATTGATTGGGCAGCATTGGGAAAGAATACTAAAATTTACTGAGCACCACCTGTGTACTTAAAGATGCATTTAACTGACTCATTTTTGAAAGCAACTCCATTACTCATTACACAGGTATTTCCTCAGCACCTTCAACGTACCAGGAACTATGCTTGGTAGATACTAAGGTAGACAAGACAAAGCAAGTCTCTGACTTCACAAAACCCACATTCTAGTACAGAAAACAAAGAGGCAAACATACAAACAAGAACAAATCACAAATTAAAATGTTCATGATGAGGAAAATGAATGAGCCGAAATAATAAATTCCAGGAGCAACATGCCACAAATGGGAAGATCAGGAAAAACTGTTTTGAGAAAGTTTTTAAGCTATTAAGTAAAGGCAGAAACAAGAGTTGTAGCATGTAGGATATAGGGAAACTAGTGGGATAGCACATGCAAAGGGCCTGACTGGAAAAGACCTTTATGTCTACCGAGTAATCAACAGGTTGAGGGGAGCCAGGAGTAGAAGAACTAGTACTATTAGGAGTATTAATGGTGAGCTAACTGATAAATGTATTTTGCATGATTTAGGAGTATTACAGATAAAGAGAAATGAACAGTACCACAATACATCTTGGAGATGCAGTGAATAGTTCCTGTCACATTTATTTAACAACATCATCATACAACAAATGAGAAATTACCTGAAAGAGATTAGAAATGACCTAAAGCTATTACAGTAACTTCAGGATGCAGTGATGAGCCCTACCTTCCTTAAACTCTTTCTACTGCAAGATGCTCCCTATCTTCATTAATTCAAAGTCAATGTAGATCTTATAAAGTCCTGAAAGTGGAAGTTTTTATCCATCTAATAATTTTTATAACTACAAAGAATGCTTTATATCTTTATTAAACATTTCTAGTTCAAAAAATATTGACTCAAATGACTCCTAAGATTCTCTTTCAATTAAAGTTAATTCTACTAATTAAAACTAATTTCATGGGACTCTACTACTATGAATTATGTATTCTTCTTCCTCATTAAAACTTGTTCAAATTAGTTAGACATGACAGTAGAATGCATTTTGACACATTGTACACAAATGGAGCACAACTTCTCTTTTCTCTGAAGGTACACAATGCAGAGTCACAGAGTTTGACACATGTACATAGGGTAATAATGTCCATCTCATTCCACCATCTTTTAAATCCCCATACCCCCTCTCTTTCCCTTACTCCCTTCTCCGCTCTGCTCAATCCAAAGTTCCTCCATTCTTCCCTACCCTGGCACCATTAGGGATCGGCATCTACATACCAGAGAAAACATTTGGCCTTTGGTTTGTGGGGATTGGCTTATTTCACTTAGCATGATATTCTCCAACTTCATTCATTTACCTGAAAATGCCATAATTTCATTCTTCTTTAAAGCTGAGAAATATTACATATTGTATATATACATTTTCTTTATCCATTCATCTGTTGAAGGGCATCTAGGTTGGTTCCATAGTTTAGCTTGTGAATTGAGCTGCTATCAACATTGATGTGACTGTATCACTGTAGTATGCTTATTTTAATCCTTTGGGTATAAACCAAGGAGTGGGATAGCTGGGTCAAATGGTGGGTCCATTCCAAGTTTTCTTAGGAATCTCCATACTGCTTTCCAGAGTGGTTGCACCAATTTGCAATCCCACCAGCAAAGTATGAGTGTACCTTTACCTCCACATCCTCACCAACATTTATTGTTGCTTGTATTCTTGATAATTGCCATTCTGACTGGAGTGAGATGAAATCTTAGAGTAGTTTTGATTTGCATTTCTCTAATTGCTAGAGCTGTTGAACATTTTTTCATATGGAAAAATAAGAGACCCAGAATAGCCAAAGCAATCCTTAGCAAGAAGAGTGAAGCAGGAAGCATCACAATACCAGATCTTAAACTATAATACTATAGATCTATAAAACAGCATGTCATTGGCACCAAAATAGACATGTAGACCAAAGGTACACAATAGAAGAAACAGAGACAAACCCACATAAATACAATTACCTCATACTATACAAAGGTTCCAAAAACATACATTGGAGGTTTCTGGGGCTGGGGTTGTAACTCAGTGGTAGAGCACTTGCCTCTTCAACAAATGGTGCTGGGAAAATTGAAAATCTACATAAAACAAAACTGAAATTAGAGCCCTATTCTCATCCTGCACAAAATGCAAAGTGGATCAAAAACTTAGGAATTAGACCAAAGACCCTGTGCCTAATAGAAGAAAAAGTAGGTCCAGATCATCGTGTCAGCTTAGGACATGACTTCCTTAACACAACTCCTCAAGCACAAGAAATAAAATAAAAAATCAACAAATGGGATGGATTCAAACTAAAAAGTTTCTTCTAAGCAAAGGAAACAATCAATAATGTGAACAGAGAGCCTACAGAATGTAAGAAAATCTGTTCCACACACACATCAGATATAGCACTAATTTCCAGAATATATAAAGAATTCAAAAAATTTAATACTAAAAAAGAGAAAAACCAAATCAATTAATGGGCTAAGGAACTGATCAGACACTTCACAGAAGAAGATATACAATCGATCAACGAATATATGAAAATATGTTCACTATCAAATGATTTTGAATTAGAATATGCTGTAATATCCTGAAAAGCTTGCCGATTTTCAGTTCACAAATCCATAACCTGAAAAGGCACCAGATTTGAGAAATACTCAAGGTACATTTCTTCTATACAAATGTCAAAATCCTCTTGTATTCCTTTCAGAAATGTGCTATATCATTGTCTTGCATGTGGAAAAATTTCTATTGATTAGAGCAGGAGTCTTGGCAATTTCCAGTCACATGCTACACCTACCCTAAGTCCAAGTTGGGTAGTTCAAGTGACCATCTTGTTTTCTCAGCTTTGCTAAAATGTGCCCATATCTTCCAATATTTAAAATAGCCCTGGTTGCTGATAAACTCCTACCCTGCCAAGTCAGTCGACCTGTGGGAAAAGAATTAAGATAAGCAGGACTTGGAGACCCAAGCTGAGCTAGAAGAAATCTGCTCTTTTTTTTCTTAATTTTTTTATTTTAGTTGTAGATAGACACAATACCTTATTTAATTTGTTTATTTTTATGTTGTGCTGAGGTTCGAACCCAGTGCCTCACATGTGCTAGGCAAGTGCTCTACTACTGAGCTACAACCCCAGCCCCAGAAAAGACATACCTTTTTAAATTCAGTACTTCTGCTGTTATTTTCTTCATTTTTATTCTGTCTTTACTACTGACCTGCACCCATTTCCCCTCTTTTTCCATCCCTGACGGGTTTGAACTTCTTCACAATGTACTTCTTCAAGTCAGCATGGCATATTTTCTCTGGAAGTATTTGAGATGCTGTGTGAATCTCCCCTTTCCCTGCTGCAGAGTCTAGTGATGGTCAAAGTCACTGCGAGTCTGAATTTCTGGTAAGGATGATGTGCAACTGATTTCTCCCTACCTGAGCCCCATTAGATCCATAAGAGCAAAAGAACTTTTGTACTGTCACCTGCCATGTGATGCCTGGGCTACTTTGAGACTTTGCCAGCAAAGAGACCATCATCTGATCATGGTCAGCAGAACCATGAGCCAAAATAACCCCTCTTTCTTCATAAGTTAAAAAAATTCTAAATTGATTTCCAAATTTAAAAAATAGGAAAGATGATACAGCTGACAGAAAGTGAGGAGGTTAGCATTCAACTGGACCTGGTTTTAACACTGTGTTTGCACCTCACTCGCTCTTTGAACCCTCATTTTCTTATTCACAGAAGATTATTAGAACCCCTAAGCTGGGTAGTCATCCCAGGGCAGTCTTCAGAAAATATTTTATAAGGTTTCCTTTTGTGAGGCTGCCCAAGTCTACTGCAAAGAGTACCATGATAGTTTGGCAGGGTTTTCTGAGGCCCAGAGGTGGGTGTGGCTGCATCACTCTGGAAAACTGACAGAGAGCTCTAACATGGTATTCTCACATCACTCCCCCAGCAGTCCTGCAAAAGGACAGCAAGACCTTGGTTGCAGAAGTTGGAACTGAAGCTTAAAGCTTTTAAATCAGTTGTCCAAATTCACATAGGTAGTAAATGGAAAAGTTTATGCACAAAACCAGTACTTATGATTTCAAGTTCAATATCCGTTCTCCCTTTCACTATTATGGTTTTCTCTGTGTCTAGAAAAGCAAATTTGACTCGTCTCTTTACAGTATACTGCTGTTAAACAATACGCACGTTCATTTTTAGTTATATAGTTGGGAATATAAAATTCTATTTTCTATTTTTATCAAAAAACCAAAAGAGAGAAAGAGAAAAAGATAGATGAGGATTGTTATGGTTTGGATGTGAGGTATCCCTCAAAAGCTCATGAGTGAGACAATGCAAGAAGGTTTAGAAATGACTTGATTATAGGAGCCTTAATCCAATCAGTGAATTAATCCCCTCATGGGGATTACAAGTGTCAGCATGTAGAGAATTATTCTGAGTAATTGCAGGTATTTTTGATTAGTCTACATTAGTAACTGAAGGCAGGTAGGGTTGGACTGGAGGAGGTGGGTCCCTGGGGGCGTGGCCTTGAGATATCAATCCTGCATTTGGCAAGTAGAGTCTCTCTCTGCTCCCTGAGCACTAAGTGAGCTGTTTCTCTCTGCCAATCTCTTCCACCATGATGTTCTGCTTCACCTCTAGTCCCAAGGAATGGAGCCTGCCTTCTAGGGACTAAGACCGCTGAAATTATGAGCCTGGAAATAAATTTTTCCTCCTCTACAGTGGTGCTGGTTGGGTCTTTTTTTTTTTTTTTTTTTTTTTCTCAGTGCCAAGGATTGAACCCAGGGCCTTGTGCCTGCAAGGCAAGCACTCTACCAACTGAGCTCTCTCCCCAGTCCCAATGGTTGGTCTTTTAGTCACAGCTGTGAAAAGACTGACCAAAACAAGGGCAAAAAAAGGAACTACAATCATGCTCTTGAAAACGATATTAAGATGAGTTGTCCTGTATAGTTGTATATTTTGGCCAAGAATAATACAGTTTCAGAGAAGTTTCATGCTTTCCTTCATGAAGGAAGTGAAGAAAATAGAGAAGGATGCCGTTTTTTTTAAATCTCATTATTTCTTTAAGACAAAATTTTCTAACATGTTATTCTGGATAAGATTAAGACACAATATAGCATTTTAGCATTAAGACTAAAATCTAGCAAGCTTTAAACTTTGCAAACATCTTTAAAATTACAGTGAAAACGAGGATTTGTAGCCAAGCAAACTTGGATTTGAGTTCTAATTCCACCATATAAAGCTATAACATTGGAAAGGTCAGTTAAATGAGGTCCAAATTAGGGATTTGCCTCAACTTCTTCATCTCTGAAATGAAAATTTACAGTAACAATCTCATGGAAAGGTGGCAACTCATATGAGATAGTGGATATAAAACATCTATCCATTGTAAATATAAAAAATGTTACTTCTTTTTTCCCTTTGCTTCATATAGATTCTCTTAGATCTGATTCCTATTGCTGAGTAATATATAATCAAGTCTATCTCATTAACTTAATAATAAGTATTTGAAGGAGAAAGCGAGAGAAAGAGAGAGAGAGAGAGAGAGAGAGAGAGAGAGAGAGAGAGAGAGAGAGAGAGAAAGGAAGAGGGAAGAAGGAAGAGAAGAATATAGGAAAGGAAGTATTGAAGGAAGGAAGGAAAGGAGGGAGGGAGGGATAAAATTCCTTACCAAGAGAAACAATACTAAAATCAGGTGGACACATGCTTTTTTCTCTGAATGACCTCATGTTCTTCTGCTAGCAGAGATGGGAAGTACTTGGAGATATTCATCCTTGTCTTTTCCCAAGTAAAGATACAATAAATATAATTTAACAACAATTCTGATTCTATTACTAGAAATTGATGATTAGGTCCTGAAGCAGAACTTCTTTTAGTTCTCTTTTTTTTATCCTTTATTAAAGGATGGGATTTTTACAGAAATATATTTGGGACACTATTCTCATCATTATGCACAATTATTTTTTTAAATGCTTTTTTTATTGTAAACAAATGGGATACATGTTGTTTCTCTGTTTGTACATGGAGTCAAGGCATACCATTTGTGTAATCATAAATTTACATAGGGTAATGTTGTTTGATTCATTCTGTTATTTTTTCCCTTCCCCCCACTCCTCCCACCCCTCTTTTCCCTCTATACAGTCCTTCCTTCCTCCATTCTTGCCCCCCTCCCTAACCCTAACTCTAACCCTAAAACTAACCCCTCCCACCCCCCATTATGTGTCATCATCCACTTATCAGTGAGATCATTCTTCCTTTGACTTTTTGAGATTGGCTTATCTCACTTACATTATGCACAATTATACATTTGTTTTTCAGACAACTGGCGGACATTTAATGTAAACTTCAGAGACAAAAAGAATTCCCAACACTCAATCTAGGTGTTGGATTTTAATTGAACTTTTGCTATTTATGGTATCTCAAGTGTCTATTTCCACCCTTACTGGAGAGAAGAGTTTGGGCAACTACTTCCACTAGGGGAGAGGGTTTGTTTCTTATGAAGTCTTGAAATCTGAGTAAAGTTTAAAGTTATTATAGGACAGAGTGAATGTTGGTAAATGGATTATATCCACATACCCCCTGTTTCCTACAAGTGTCAGCGTATAGAGAAATACTCTAAGTAACTATAGGCATTTTTGATTAGTCTACATTAAAGAACTACTTCAAAAAAATTATTTGTTCAGTTTTGTACCAGATTAACATCAGTTGGGTGTTGGGAAAGTACCACTGTGACTTGGAAAACAAAGCAAGAAGTGTTGGTGCAAGAAGGACTTCAGAAGTATGCTTCAAGTTTCATTATTTTTCCAAAAACAATTGCATCACTTCATAGAACATAAGTACATTTCTTTCCAACCACTATTTTTCCTTTGAAAAAGTGGGGGTGGGGTACATAGAGTGATGAAATGAAAAAGTGCCATCCATGGATTTCTACTGGCACAACCTAAATGTCAGGCTCAAATTAGCAATATACAGAATAGAAACAAACATTGAACAATCTTCTGTGTGATTACCAAATCTTCAGAGACTGCTAAGACACCAAGATGACTGGTGCCGATAGCTGAAATTTGAAACCAAAGGGACAAGTCATTGACCCAGAATTCAGGAAGAGACTTTCACTAGTGAATGAAACAGGTCAACTGCTTATTTTGCTCTTTTGAAAGTTTATCTGTGAGATTAATTTTGCCAGATCTTTAAGAACTTATGCCAATACTCCCCAAATTAAATCATTAAATAGAAAGAGGAAATGCTTCCGGACTTATTCTATGAAGCCTTATTACCCAGATACCAAACCAGATAAGAACACAAAGAGGAAAAAAAATTACAGACCAATATCCTTGATGAGCATTGTTACAAAAATCCTTAATAAAGAGCTAGCAAACCAAATTTGACAACACATTAAAGAGATCATACACCATAGTCAATTTGATTTTATTCCAGCAATGCAAGGGTGGTTCAACCTACCCAAATCAGTAAATTGTGATAAACCACATAAACAAAACCAAGGATAAAAATCACATGACAATCTCAATAGTTGCAAAAAGAATCTTTGACAAATTTAACACCCCTTCATGATAATAGACCCTGAAGAAACTAGGAATAGAACAAACTTATCTCAACAGAATAAACACTATGACAAATATAAAGTTAACAACATACTGAATAGGAAAAAAATGAAAGCATTTCCTCTAAAATCAAAGACAAGATAAGGATATCCACTCTCACAACTTCTAGTCAATATAGTATTTGAAATTTTAGCCAGAGCAATTATGCAAGAGAAAGAAATAAAATGAATACAAGTAGGAAAGGAAAGTCAAATTATCCCTTTTTGCAGATGATGTGATTCTATACTTATAAGACCCTAAAGTTCTACCAGAAGACTTCTAGAGGTAATAAATTCAGTAAAGTAGGAGGATACAAAAATCAATATACAAAAATCAATAGCTTTCCTATACACCAATAATGACTCTGCTAAGAAAGAAAACCAGGAAAACGATCACACTCACAATAGCTTAAACATTTATCTAGGAATAAACCTAACCAAAGAGGTGAAAGACTACTACTGTGAAATTTATGGAACGCTGAATAAAGAAACTGAAGAAGATGTTAGAAGATGGAAAGACCTCCCAAATTTATGGACAGACAGAATCAAGATTAGTAACATGACCATATTACCAGAAGCGATCTACAGAGTCAATGCAATACCTTTCAAAATGTCAATGATATTCTCCACATAACTCCTAAAATTCCACAAAAATCCTAAAATTCATATGGCAGATCAAAAGACCCAGAATAGCCAAAGCAATTCTAAGCAAAATGAGCAATAATAGAGGCATCACAATACCTGACTTCAAAATATACTACAAAATCATTGTGACAAAACAGCATTGTATATATGTATATATAGCATTTATATATTTTTATATATATATATGTATATATATATATATATATAAACAGAAATATAGATCAATGGAGTAGAATAGAAGACACAGATACAAATTCACACACCTATAGTCACCTGATTCTTGACCCAGTTGCCAAAAACATAGCTTGGAGAAAATAGCCTGTTTAAGGAGAAATGCTAGGAAAATTGGATGTCCATATGCAAAAGAATGAAACTAGATCTCTATCAGAGAAATACAAATCAAACTATACTGTGAGTTCATCTCCTCACAGTCAGAATAGCAGTAATCAGGAATAGAAATAATTGTAAATTCTTGTGTGAAGGCAGAGCAGAAAGAACTGTTATACACTATTGATGGGAATCAGTACAGCCACTATGGAAGTGAGTATGGAGTTTCCTCAAAAAATTAAAAATAGAACTACCATATGATCCAATTATACTATTCCTTGGTATTTATCCAAAAGAATTCAAGTCAGCATAGTTTAGAGATTCATGCATACCCATATTTATTACAGCGCAATTCATAATAGCCAAGTTATGGAATCAGATGAGGTGTTTGTTAACAGATGAAAGAAATGTGTGTGTGTATGTGTGTATGTATATATAAATACATTTATATAAATACACAGAATGGGGTTTTATTCAACCATTAAGAAGAATGAAATTACATCATTTGATGGAAGGAGACAAGGGAGAGGGAGGAGGGGAGAATAAGGGAAGTTATTGGGAAGCTAAATTGATGAAATAAAGTTATATACGTGTGCAAGTATACCACAATGAAACCCACCCCTCTGTATAATTAATACACACCATACAAAAAAAGAAAATTTGTGAACAGGTACAGAATTATAAATTGAAGAGGCTTGTCTGACTCTAGAAGGAAACAGAGGGACCACAGTTACCTTCTGTGCTCATTAATGGCATCATACAACTGTTGAATACCTCCTTATTCAAATGACTGTGTAAATTCACAGTTGTCCTTTTTAGATGGGGTTCTCTTAAACTTTAACCCCTATTGGAGTCTATGACTCTGATTTGGAAGCTATCACAAGGAAATATAATTGTGTGCAGCAGTAATAGCTACCCAAATTAAGAACCCACCTGCAGGAATTTCTATAACCTCCCATCCTCCATCCTTCCCAACATAGAGCAATTTGACTTTAGGTCAACATAATCATTTGAAACATGATATAAACATCACAAATATCTT
This sequence comes from Sciurus carolinensis, assembly GCF_902686445.1. Taxonomy (NCBI): domain Eukaryota; kingdom Metazoa; phylum Chordata; class Mammalia; order Rodentia; family Sciuridae; genus Sciurus; species Sciurus carolinensis. The sequence continues at coordinate 150,995,043 of NC_062213.1, read as the reverse complement.
TTCTACAACATGCTTTATGAAATTTGTCCTTTTTTTTTAAAAGGGAAAATTTTCAGAATTTCATGGTCAGAAAACACGACCACTTTTGAATTGTCTTTCTTAATTGCAGTCAGGGCTGGAATGTGTCATTAAAATGTTTATTCAATTCCTAAACTCATTAAATCTCATAAGCAACATAATGTCAGGCCTTACAATTTTGTAGTTTATATTTGGCTTCCTACCTAAACCAACTTCAGTTTTGAACTAAATCCCCCTCCCAAATTTGTATAAGTACTAAACTTCAAGTTCTTCAGAATATGAGCTCTTCAAAAAAAAAAAAAAAGTCATTGCAGATGTAATTAGTTCAGCATAGGTAGAGAAGGCCCCCTAATCCAATATGACTGATGTCAAAATAAAAAGGGGGAGTTTGCATAAATACACATACAGGGAGAACACTATGTAAACATGAAGGCAGAGACAGGTTGGTGTGTCTATGAGCCAAGGAACTCCAAAGTTTGCCAACATACCACTAGAGGATAGGAGGGAGGCAGAGAACAGATTCTTCCTCACTACCCATAGAAAAAGCCAACCCTGCCAACACTTTGATCTCAGTCTTCTAGTTTTCAAAACTGTGAGGCAATAAGTTTTTGTTGTTTAAACCCAGGATGTGATAGGTTGATACTGAAGCTGGAGAAAACTAAGCTATTATTATACCTTTTTTCACTGCTAAGTCTGCATTCCCTTTTTATCTCTGTGCTTAGACACTGAATAAGAATCTTTGCACAAGAATGTGATTCCAAGAGTTTAGCCTTGAAAATGGTAACCATTTAAAAAATGGACAATGTAATTAAGCATTGCCGTGGCTTTCCAAATGATGAAAGAGGGTAAGACTTTGTAAAGAGGATGAGACAGCTTGTCATCTGTTAAAATATTTAAAAATATTGTAACAGACTCTGGTGCAGAACCAGCAGGTGTTTCCAATGTCTGTAAGGAGGGATAGCAGCAGGAGGAATTCAAGTTGGAAAAGAAATAACAAAGTCTCTGTTATCAATTTTCCATTGATCAGGAGTGACCCTGATCAACTGGGAAATTAAAAGAGATCCACAGAGTTCAAACTTCTAGTTAGGATATAAAAAAGGAGGTAGTGATGTCAAGAAAAGAGCAGGATTCAGCACTGTAATTTAAGTCATGGCCTTCCTAGTCCCAGGAGAATTTGAATCAGAACATCCACTTCTGCAGTTGTTATTCCCAACTTCCAACTCTGTGGATCACATTTGACAAATGTAGTTTTCAAAGTTTAGTGTGCATGAAAATCACCAGAGTGCTTCTAAAACAGATTTCTAGATTTTTTCCCCAGAGTTACTGCTGATTGAGTCGGTCTGGAGTGGGGTCCAAGAATTTCCATTTCTGACAAGTTCCCTGCTGATGCTGATTTTGCTCATCTGGGGACCATCTTTTAAGATCTTCTAGACTACATTAATGTTGTCAAATATGCCTGATGAGAATCACCCGTGAGGAGTTTATTTTTAAAAATGCAAAATCCTAGGCCCCATGTCTGATCTTCTGATTCATAACCTGTTGAAAGTAGCCAGAATTTTCTATTTTAACCATCCTGGGTTATTAGTACAGTTATGAAAGTTTTGGAAATGTCACACCAAATCTCCATGAGTTCCCATTTAGCATCTCTCATTCTTCTATGTGATACCAGTGGGTCCTGCAATATGCGGTCATGCAATGACTTAAAAGTAGCACAACCCAGAGAGTGTGTAAGCTGAATCTCTGGCCTATAGACTGACCACAGAACCATGCTCTGTTTTTTGATCAGATGCCCTGAAAAACAATCTCACTTAATACCAACTGGTTCCAGATGCAGTCCAGAAATACTCTGAAATGGATGGTCTAGATGGTGTGACCTTCACTGGTAATACACACACTTCTTTTTTCTCTTTCTTACCCCAGAATCTACATCTCATGCTGAATATTAGTGGAGGTTCTAGTCTCAGACATTTCCTCTTAACTGTGAAAATACTTACTTGTGAGTATGTGGGGCCTTATTATGCTCTAGGAGTGTTAGTTCAAAACCACCTTCATTTTTGTCAAGAATATTCTTGCCAAGAAAATTCCATTGCTTCAGCAGTTAGATAATGGTAATTCAAGTTAGCTTGTTTAGCAATGGTTGGAGATGTGTAAAGGACTTGGAATAAAATTATGTGTGGCCTTATTATGGTGCATATATAATTCCTATTTCTTAGTTCCAAATTCCAGGCACATAGTCAAAATGAAGACATAATATAAATGACTTTCTTTGGATCATCTTTACCCTCTGGGGATTTGTAGTGGTCTTAAAAATAATGACTTCACAGGGCTGCAATGTTTGCAGCAATCTATAAGGTAGGTGTTGTTGTATTTTATAAGTAAGGGTACTGAGGTTAAGTGAGATAAGATATATTATCTTTAAGATCATACAACTACCTAGTATCGGTCAGGATGCAAATTCAGGGTTTCCCAGTATCAAAGTCTGAGCTATTTACAGGACTACATTATTTTGTCTTTGAAGAAATGCTGAATCAAGTTGGAGAGAAACATTTCAATTTTTATTTTTCCTTGAGTTTCTACAGTTATGTTTAAACTTCAATCACGTGAGACAAAGTTGTGATACTCTCAGACTTTTCTGCTGTCTTCACAGAATCTCTTGCCTATTTGAGTTCCAGAAAGCCATCAATTGGATAGCTGAAAATATGACTCTGTTTTTAGTAACCTAAGGATAATGTAGGCCTTGAATTATCTGGAATTATTGCTTTTGCTCAGACTTTCACGAGTTGATTTTTGTACATCTTTCTCTTCTTTCACAAACAAGGATTTGTTGAGAACCAGCTCTATGTCATACACTATAAGAGACACATCAGATACAGAGAAGAAAAAATGTAGTCCCCACCTTAGACAGCAAAAGTGATGGGTAAATAAACCAACAATTTATAACGCTGAGCAATGCTTTAGCAAAAGAGAAGGTTTCTTGGAGGAAGTGGTCCTTGAGCTGAAGCAGAGTCCAGGTTAGTCATGCAGTGAGGGAGAGATGGGAGTATATGGTATAGAAGCAGAGCACAGCAGCATAAGGTTGCAGTTCAGTACTGCTGGAAAACAAGATGGCAGTGGAAGAGAAGATCAGAGGCAAAACATGATTGTAAAAAGCTCAGTGGATGGTTAAGTTGTTTTAGATTTTTTCCTGAAGGTCATGGAAAAATATAAAAGGTGCTAAGGGAAATAACGAAGATTTTCATTTTATTAGCATAATTTTACACTAGCAGTGGTTGTGGAAAATGATCTGAGGGCCCAAGATCAAAAACAGAATGCCTGTTATTGAAGTAATTCAGATGGGAGATGATGGGGGCTAAGATTTAGACCATGACAGTGAAGAAGCAGAGGCAGGATTGAGAGAAACTTTTAGTATTAAGTATATGCAGATATATAGAAAAGAGTTTAGTTCCATCTTTTTTTTGTTTTTTGTTTTTTGTTTTTTTTTTTTTTTTGGTCTCTTAAAGAATATGTAACTACCTTTTTCCCATTCCCTTCATATCTTCTTAGTATGACATTTACCTAATTTTGCCTGAAAACCTACTTCTTAGTCTTTACTATCAGAGCAGCAGTAGCAGCATCTCCTTTCCCCCCTCTGCCACCAAAAATGCCACCAAAAATTGGGCTGGATGGGGTGATGCACACCCGTAATACAAGAGGCTCCGGAGGCTGAGGCAGGAGAATCACAAGTTCAAAGTCAGCCTCAGCAATGTAGAGAAGCCCTAAGCAACTTAGGGTCAAAACAAAAAATAATAAAAAATGAAAAGGACTAGGGATGTGGCTGAGTGGTTAAACAAACAAAACAAACAAAAGAAAAAACTGAGCAAGTGTTTATGGAGCACATATTATTAAACCATACTTTGTCCAGTCATGCAACAAACTTTATCATCTCTTGCTGTTTTATTCTTTAATTTTTGTTAGAAATCTTTGTCTAGTTTTATCTGGTACATTGGGTTTTTCAGAAAATATTTTCTTCTGCCATTCTTGGACCATAGCATTTTAGTGCATGTTACTTAAGTTCTTGTTTCTTATATAACTCTAAGCATTTAAAAGGATTTAGCATTTAAGTTATAAATCAAATCAATAAATATGTTTGACAAAAACCATAATTAGGAATCACCTACTTTCATTTAAAAATCAGCTAAAGACTATTATTATTTATTTATAAAGGTTCTGGTATACTTATTTCTGATTAAAAAGAGATCACTATACTTTTCTCAAGGAAGCAAAAAGTAATAAGGTATATTTTCTAGTGTCTTCATATATACAAATTATATCATTTTACTCCATAGACTATATATCATCTGTGACATCTTTATTTGCCTATAGGTGTAGAATTAAAACTCAGCTCCTATGCCAAGGTAAGAAATAACACAATTGGTTAAAAGAAAAGTCATTTTATATATAAGTTTATTTGTTTATTTATTTATTTCAGAACCAGGTCCTTCTATGATATCCAGGCTGTCCTTGAACTCCTGGGCTCAAGTGATCCACCTGCCTCAGCCTAAGTAGCTGGGACTATAGGGTCAAGTCACTGCACCAAGATACAGGTTTAGTTCTCATTTTCCTAATAGCAATTGCATATATATGTGTGTATATGAGTTTGTGTGTGATTTTCTCCAAGAAGTCTAAAAATGGCTTCATTGTACTTTTTAAATTCAAAGACTGACCAAATACCACAATGTCAAAGAGGAAAAGCAAACAGAAAAACAACTGTCAACTAAATGCCACTCTCACCCATACTGAAACATCATCTAGTTGTCTTAAGCATAACTCATATGTATTGCAGTCATGCTGCTTAGACTACCCCTCGTTTCTTACTGAGCAATTACTATGTGCCTAGACCTGACTCAGCTAGGCCTCATAGGTAGATGTATAAAGCATGGGTGCAGCCAACAGGAAGATTACAGGGTGGTTGAGTATTTTTTTAAACACTACAAAAGTTCTTAAATGTGTGTGTATTTATAGATATAACTTTTATGAGATTATATATACACACACACACACATATATATACACACACACACACATATATATACACCTACACACACACACACACACACACACACACACATATCATATGAGTTATTTTGGCATAAAAACATTTCAGATAGTGAACATAAAGCCTTAGAACATAAATGAAACAAAGAAACACTTATCTATAGCATGAGCCTAGAGATATCCTTAAATTAGCAGAACATTCAGTAAAAGCCTGGATTAATGAAAAGTGTGAGCACAAACATTTTTAAGACAACAATTAAGCATGTAAGCAGTCATAGTAAGTAAAAGCATAACAAACAAATATAAAAGATATACAGATTCTTAAGATACCTACAAAATTGCAATTATCCTAGCAACAGGGTTTTTTTTTTTTTTTTAATGAAATTACACTTCTAACTACTAAAGGGTGTTGAAAGTTTTTGTTCTTGTAGGTAATTTATATTGGTTTTTGATAACTTTTTCTCTCATTTGCTTGATTTTTAAAAAATCTTTTAAATCCTTGTAGATAATAAAAAGGAAGAACAATTTAAATCTGAATTTTCATATATTTTATAGACCATGGTAAATAACCATAAGATACATACATACATATATGTACATGTAAGAGACAAGTGATTCTATTTTTTCCTCCCTCTGTGGGAGAATTTGGGTAAAAATAGCTTCTGGTGACAGCACAAGCTCTTGACCCTAACACTGCCTGTTTTCTTACCTGGCCGTTCTGCAATCTGGGCAGGACTTGGCGTGTCTTGCACATTAGCCTGCCCCATCTCACTTGGAAGTAGCACAGCTGGGCTTTTGTTTTGTTTGCTCTAGTGCTGAGTGAAAGCGCCAGAGTTGTAATAGGATGGAGGTTGGAGTCTGGAGCTCATTTCTTCCAGTGCCAAGTCTTAGGTCTAAAGGTACACAGAATGTATTGTATGTGTACTGTTGGGAACCATGTCTACATAGCCCACTTACAAACACAAGCATGTTCCATGTTTTGCATGTGTATTTCATAGAGCATTAAACTAGTTCCTGTAATTATATTAAACTGTGGATCAACCACATATCTCCATATGTGACTTTTTTTGGCAGAGTTCCTAAGGAACTCATTTTACTTTGAGGATTAGTTCTAGCCTGATTATAACTACATTATATAATGATGAGATTCTATGTTTACTAAAGATAAGAATAGAAATGAATGTGAAGGCACTTTTCAGTAAATGTGTTGCTAAAACATGATCCAGGATATTGGATTATTATGCTGTGATGTGAAATTTCTAAATCAGGAATATATAACAGAACCTCTTATTTTAGGTGAAGTTATTGTGCAGTGGATAGATTTCTGTGGATTAAAAACAAAAATATCTTTTGTATTTACTCAATCATTCTGTGAACATAAATCTAAAGGCTACTTAAAAATGTATCTGAAGGGGCTGGGGATATAGCTCAGTTGGTAAAGTGCTTGCCTCATGGGCACAAGGCCCTGGGTTCTAATCCCCAGCATCACACACAAAAATGTATCTGAAGTATTTTATACTGACAAATACTTTACATCAGATTTCAAACTATCTTTGCCAATCATTGTTTTTGAGAGTTTTCCAGTTATTTCATTACTTACTACTTTACACAAACATCTTTAATGAACGCTATTATATAAACCGAATTGATTATTATACTGTGATGTGACATTTCTAAATCAGGAAAGATTAATATGAAATTTCCCAACTTGAGCAATATTATGGAAACAAAGTGCTTTCTATCATTGTCATTTGAATTTTAGACTGTGAAACTTGTATATAAATATCACCTTTGCTAATAATTTACTAAGTAAATAGCATCTTTCTAGGACTCAGACACTATACTGGTGCTAAAATATCTATGAAGAAAATTTAAGAAAAGGGTCTCTAATTCATCATGATTTACAATTTTGTCAAGGGAAATGGAATATTTAAGAAAAATGCAATATCATCAAATTTGTACCATGTAATTTCAGAGTGGAGGATAGAGATGACAGAGAACAAAAATACTTAAATTATTCAAGACCTAATAGCAAGGTAAGATGTGGAAATAGGTAGGTTGGTTTCACACTAGCAAAAATAATTATGGGATATTATGAATAAGAATAGTACAGAGGAGTTTGAAGTGGATTCTGTCTATAACATTTAGACCCACCAGTCATGAAGTCAGTTCATTGTTGAAATCGTGAGCTCATTAAAAAGTTGGAGATAAGTTTGAATAAAAAATTCATCTCTGTTAATACTTAACTAAGTAACTCTGTGTTACATGCACCTAATATATATTATCACAATAACCCTCTAGGTAAGTAGCATTATCTTCATTTTATAGATTAGTTGACTGAAACTCAATGAAATTAACTTTCTCAAGGTCACAGAGTTTATGAGTGGCATAACCATATTTAAATCTAAGTTTAGTTTCAAAACCCATGCTTTACTGCTGCATCACTGTCTTATAAACAGAACATCATTGTAGAAAATCTCATATCCACTGTGATGCAGAAGGAGCAGTACCCCTGAAATCAATAAAACTTGAGCTTAAATCTAAATTCTTACTATATTAACAATGAGACAAGGGGAAAACCCTCTATAAAGTTATCTTTTGTAAAAAAAAATAATAAATATATGACAGCAAGATAATACTTAGATGAATGATGGAGAAATAGAAGTAACAGGAGTGTCACGTAGTTTAGATCTTAAATGTCCCCCAAAGTCCCATATGCTAAAGGCCTTATCACCAGCCTATGTACAATTGGAGGGTGGTGGAATCTTTTGGGAATGGGAATGATTGGAAAAAAGTCAGGTCATAGGGGCATGCCCTTGAAAGGGATATTAGGATCCTGGTCCCTTCCTCTCTCTCTTTTTCTCTTTGCTTCCTGGCCACCGTAAGATGACCAGCTTCACTCCACCATCTGCTCCCTATCATGAAATTTTGCCATGGCACAGACCAAAATAATGGGTCCAAATGACCATGAACTGAAACCATAAGACAATTAAATTTTATCTCCTTTATGTTGGTTTTATGAGGTATTTTGTCACAGGGACAGAAGTCTGACTAACCCAAGGAACACAGATATTCCAATAATGGAGGCAAAAACTATGTGTTTCATAAAATTCATTGAACTTGAACCTGAAGAACTATGTACAGTAAGAGGTTGATGCTAGTTAAAACAATTTCAAATGTAGGCTTGAAAGGAAATAATGTAGTGTATATATCATAACTGGTTCAGCTTTTGGAGAAAAATGACTCAACAACTGGTATTTTTACATCTTCCTCAGATGTCCTCAGAGGTGACAGCACGGCCCTTAGCACCGTGCCTAGAGAGGAGGCACGGTAAGCATGTGTTGAACTCAGTGAACAGGGTGGGGAGGGGTAGAGGCAGAAATTGAGGTACAGCAAGAAAGGCAGATTGATTGAATTAAGACAGGTGAAGGCATATCAGTTGAAAGCTATTAAATGAGACTCAAAGTATTTAAAAAGTCCACAGAATTTTTTATTGCCATACAATGTAGATCCTTTTATTTCACAAAAAAAGTAACAAAACTTGATGCAGAATAACTGCCATTTATTAATTTTGTCTCTTGGTATGCTGCCTGAGAAGAAACTATAAGAAATCTTGAATTGATAGTGATTCAAAAGTAAGATAAAAATGAAGAACTAGAAGGCTATATCTGGATTTTTTTTAATTGCTCTAACAGAATAACCTGGTAGCCTCCTAATTGTTTATGACACAGCAAGGATGCCTTTAGCTACATCAATAGCTACATCAATTCTTTGTCTTTAAAAGCAAAGAAATAGCAATGAAGCATTCCTGAATTACCTAATGATCTCAAACCAGAATTTAAACTGGAGAACATTTATTTCTGAACTAAGCCCAGAGGGATACCACACCTCCACAGCATTAATCACACATCTGGAATGAATCTCCCTTGTCCTGAGACCCTCCTGCCCTCACTGGGCTTGTCTTCTCTCATTAAGTTCATGTCCTTATAATAGAATTCTTGCTCTCAGTGTTGACTTTTCACTGTGAAAACATACACTGATTTTTCGAATTCATATTGCAAAATCAAAATCATTATAAAATGAACAGCTGTCCACATTGGATAAGATTCGGGTAAAGGTTTGAAGTTGGAGGAAATTCCTGGAATGTGAGTCATTCATTCTTTCGCTGGTCTTTCCACCAATCATCATCTGTGAAATCCTGCCCAGCTTCTTAAAGCTTGCTCAGAATCCTTCCAAGAAGTCAGTTTAACATTCAGAGGCATGGGTTATAACAATAAAACTGCTCTCAGGGTGTATTACTGACAAGAAAAAACGTTAAAATTTAAAAATCAGACAAAAATAAAGATACGGTCCAAAAAATATAATGTTCTTCTTGGTTAGGAAGAAAAATACAAACTCAGGGAAGCAGGAATTGCAATAAAAAGTCCAGCTCTGTTCTTTCATCATCTGTTAAAATAGAGAGAGAAAGATGCAATAAGCTCTGATAGGGATAATTTTTAAAAATTTTGTATCTGGTACAAGGAGCAAGATGTGGGTAAAAAATATGTATGCTTTATTCAGCCAAAACATTCTTACTTGAAATAATTATGTACATTTCATAAATAAAAGCAATTATAGGTATATCAAATAGCAAACTTGTCATAAAACAAGTCTCAACAAGTTTATAACTATAATCTAAAAAGAAATAAGGAAGAGGGACAAAGTGAAATATCCATAAAATGCAATGTTTTTCCTATCAATTCCACAAAGTGTGGGATTTATTTTTTAAGATAATATCCAGTGCTGGTTAGGGTGAAGCAAAGCAGAAACTCTGATACGTTGCTGATGAAATTTTAAACCTCTGATAATTCTTTTGGAAAGCAGTCTGATTACATGCATCTGAGTAGTGGAAATAGCATTTAGTAAGCTTCCTTTCTTTCTAATTACATTTCATTCATTAAAGTCTTCTTACGGCAAAAACAAAAATCAGAAATACTAATTAAATCTCTGCATTTGACTTCTTCCAATGCAGAACTATTTGTGATGGTGCCCAATGTGACCACAGATTCTGGTTAAGGAAACCTATAGTATATTCTTTTGATAGACTCAAATATTAAAGTAGCTTTACAGAGAATTTGCAAATTGTTTGAGAAATGTTTACTTTATATTAAATGAGATAAGAACAAGATTCAAAAGTACATATATAATGTCATAATCATATAAAACAAAATCACGAAAAGTACAGGGGGGAAAAGAAGAACACAAAAAATAAACTAATATAGATAGGTTTTGCCTGAGTAGTGGAAATAGCATTTAGTCAGCTTCCTTTCTTTCTAATTATTTTCATTTTCCAAAGTTTCCATATAAAACCTAGATTATTTTTTACAATGAAGGGAAGTGCAATAAGGTTGGCTTTAGAAAATTAAGAGCAGCATTAAAGTGAACCTATGAGAGAAAGAGAGAGAGAGAGAGAGAGATGGGAACCAGGCTCTCCTTTCTCTTCTCTTCACTCTCCACTCCAGAGGAATTTGCATTGATAGCAAAAACAATGCCCAGGTATATGTGTTCATATCTCACAGATATTTAAAGAAGGGTGTAGGATTGTGAAGGTCAGTTGAGTGAAAATTTGTTTTGGCCTCATCATTTTCAAGGTATATTCCAGAATCAGCCAGCTTATTCTCATCCACATCCTGTAAGCATAGCTGCCCACTCTATCTCCTTGGAAAACCATGTTCAGTTCCTCCCCTGAAAAACCGAAGTAACTATCTCTCAGTTGCTTCAACCTTGGGAGGACAAACAGGCAAGGCAATTAAACAGTTAGAGTGTCCACAATCATAATAACTGTATGAGTAAAGAAGTTATTGTACCTGCCAATAAATAAAAAATAAAATAATGTGAGAGTGTTTTCTTTCCATTAAAAAAAGATTGACTTATTTAATAAATCTACTGTCTTTGAAAAAAATAAACATTTTCACTCACATTCTCTCTTAAAGAAAAAAAAAGATCTCACAATGCTATAATAGCCAAAGGGCTTTTTAAGTTAACTCTATGGCTTCTGTAGTCCCTAACAAAAATATGGAAAAGATGTATTTGAGGGAGAAAACTAAAGATCAAATTTTAATATAGTCAATCATGCATCCCAGGTGGCATTATATTCTGCCTTCTAGACTGTTCGTCCATTGAAGTACACATTTTATACAAAACAAACCTAACAAGAAAGGCAACCCAGAGTGCGCCAGTCATACGGTGAACATGCTGGATTCTGATGTCTAATTAAAACAGTAGCTTAACCTTAAAATACTCCCTGAGAGTGACCTTATTATGAAAAATCAGTGACACGCAGGCTTTTCTATGGCAGAACTGATTTGTCACCAGACCAGACTGCAGCCCATCACAGAAAGATCTCAGAGGAAATTTAAGTAGAGTGAAAAGCAATGACAGCTCTTCTAAGGAAGCTGGTACTTCTTAATCACATGTGTATGCTTTCATTTGCATTTTTATTCTTAAAATGCACAGCATGGACTCAGAGCAGACCAGAGAGATGACAGAAGGCTACAGTGTTGACCTGGGCAGCTTCTAAATCTCACCTTTCCAAGTGGTCACTCCACATCAAGGTCGAGGAGCACTGGTGGGGGAAGGAGGTGGAGCTGGATGCGTAGTTGTTTGTGTGATACCTGATCTGTGAACAGACAGAAGGTTTCAGGGGACAGAGTTATTGATCATGACTCCTTTTGTCAGATGACACTGCCTGGAACATTCTAAAGATAACCAAAACCCACACATCCACTCACATCGGTTATGATCTAGTAAATAAAGAAGTTTTCATTCTAACCTTCCCAAGAGCATCTCATCTTGATCTCTGAGCTTTGACTGATGCTCTTCGTTCCTCTTACACTATAGCATCAACTTCTAAATTTAAATCTTTGGAGAAGTTATCTTAGTACTTATTAAATGCCAGGTTAAAACTCATTAACTTCAAATGACCTAATTCTACCACTCTCCAGCTTATTATTTTTCATGGATTCCTATTGCTCTTAGGGTAAAGACCAGAATCTTAATTTGACTTCAGAGGCCATGTTTGGTCTGGACTCTGGCTGAAACCCTAGCCTCATTTCAGACTTTTTGCCCTTTCGTTCTTGTGTACTTGGTCATCTTTAGACATTACGCACAGGTCCATGCTCCTTTCTACCTCAGGGCCTTTGCACTGGCAACTTCTCCTGCCTGGAGTGATCTTCCATGCCTTCATCATTGTATTTACTTCTACTTACCTCATAGGTCTCAACTTGAAAAATCTCCTCAGAGGCCATCTGGTTGACTAGGACTGCCCCCCACCATGTGATAGTCACTATTTTCCTTTTTAGGAACTCACTGTAGTTTGAAACTAATAGCTCTTTTGTGATTAATTGTTTAATATTTGTCAGTATATCTAAGGTATAAACTTCATGAAGGCAGAAATTGTGTCTGATTTTCATACCACTGTGTCTCCAACAGTTACCACTCACCTGGCACATAGATCATAGTCAATAAGTATTTGTGGCATGAATGAATAATGCTGAAAAATTGGTCCTGAAGCCCATCCCTTAGTGGCAGTCTCCTAATGATAGTCTAAATTCATTGAGTGTAATGAGGAAATTTTAAGAAAATATTTTGTCATACCTGAGAACTATTTTTAAACATTTTCCGGTAATTCTCTTACAAGAAAAAGCAGAGTGAAATGAAACTCTTACAAGAAATTGTTACAAGAAAAAGCAGAAAGGAATGCAACCCAATGTTTCCTCAGTCAGTCCTTTTTACTAACTTGCTAAAGTATCTGTTCTCTCAAATGTGACAAATCTCATCCTTGCATACTGACTCCAGGTGGCACGACGTTATGAAAGTTCTCCACTTGGACATGTAGTTTTCCATTTTTAACTGTGTTCAACAAATGGATGAGTTCTACTTTAAGAAGCATCATAACATGACGTGTCTTTTATACAGTTCCCCAAATTTACATTTTGTCCAATAGATAAAGTTCAGCAATGTTCACTGAAATATTATGACTCTGGAAGGAATGGTTAGACTCGGGGGGAGAAAAATATCAGGTTTTCCCATTTACTCCATAACCCTGTCAAAGCCCCTTTTGCACTCTGATAGGAATACAAAACAAACAAACAAACAAACAAAAAACCCTGTTAGGACAGGTTCCTGCTCATGGACCATCAGGTTGCTCCTGCTGCTTCACTCCTGGGTTCTTGTTGAGAGGCCTGCTTTCACTAAGTAAACTCTTGAACTCGGTGTTACTTGTTATCTAGACTTTAGTACTAGCTATAGCCTTAGGGATTTGGATATCACGTGCCTGTCTCATGTCAAACAGCAGAGAAAGCAAACAGGAATGAGGGCTGCCAGGTAATTTGTGCAGCACCATGGGTTCTGAAGTAGGTGCGTGTCCCTGCTGCACTGCCTGAGGTATTCCTTCAGTGGCTCCTCACTTCCTTTCAGGACCCTCTCCACTCACTATTCACCCAATCGCTCTCAATAGACACGTTGTTTTGCTGTCACCTCAGCTTACTCTGCCTCTGCCACCAGTGGGTCACTAATTTCAGGCTGTCAATTTTCATTCTTATATAGCTTCTTTATTTCACTCCTCTTTTCTCGTCTTGGTGCTGATCTTCAGATTCTCGCCTCATTCCTGGCTCAAATATCAGTTTAAACCTTATGAAAATGTCATTTTCAATAGGTCAAAAATAACTGCCCCTAAAAAGACCTGTGCTCTGCATGGTGAAATGGTTCTGTAGGATACCATAATGGTGAATGTGTGCCATTATACAATTGTCCAAGCCCATAACATGCACAGCACAAAAAGTGTACCTAATGTGAACTATGGACTGTGGGTGATGCTGTTCAATGCAGGTTCATCAATTTTAACAAATGCAGCACTCTGGGTGAGGGGGTGACCATAATGGGGGAGGCTATGTGTGTATGAGGGCAAGGCATATATGGGAACTGTCTGTACCTTCTTTCAATTCTGCTGTGAACTGCTCTAAAAAATAAATTATATTTTTAAAAACTGTTTCTATATTGGGAATTATAGCTGATTTAACCTAATAATACACTTCTGACTACTCTTTCCAATCCCAATTTTTCTTCTTTTTAATACATCTTCATTTTGTCTCTGAGACAAACATCAGTCAACTTCAAATACTTTCAAAGGTTTCCCATTGCTGCAGGATTAAAGCTCTGAATTACCTAAGCTCTACCTCCTCGTGGCTCCAACCTCTACCTCCAGATTCTCCAGATTGATCTTCTGTCTCTAATCTGCAGCAAACTGTGCTTTAATCCCTAAACCACATACTCACTCCTCCAGAGACAGGCCAGTGCTCTTTCACCCCTAAATGCTAAGGAGCGTGCTAGTCCCTCTTTCCAAAACGTTGGGACTAATGACATGTTAACTAACTCAGGCTGACTCCTTACTCCCTGGCAAGTGAACAAGATCAAGGCCTCAAAGACGGTTTCAATAGTTAATGACGATAAATCAGACCACTGTCAGGGATTGGTTAACAACAGTTCCGTGAACGTGATCAGCTCGTGCTTGCCATATAGTCCAATGGGACTCTCGCCTGCGTGAACCCCCCTGCCTTGCTGACCTTTAAGCTGATTGCATCCCGCCTAGCCCCCACCCTACATAAAAGCTGTGTGATTTCCTCAATAAATGAGATTCCTGCTGTGCCTCGTGCGCTGACAGACCTCCCGGCTCTGGTGTGTTTCCTTTGCCAGGGACACTAATCATCCTGCTCGGCCCCTGTATTCTCCTTAGGCGGGCCCTGAGGAGGTACATCAGACCTTGTTGTCCGGACAAGGAGCAACACCAAAATGCCTCTCGCCACCTCTCTCCAGAATTAATGCTACTTATCCTATGAGGCTTAGCCTTCAATTTTCTTGGAACGGTATCCTTCCTTATCTCATATTTCACAGCATTTTATGCATTATTCAAGGTGCACTTGTCTTTGTACTTATTAGCCTATACATCTGTCTCTCATACTCTGGTTCAGAGGGTCCAGTGTTGAATAAAATAAAATTGAAGGCGTCTGATTGACTCTTCCTCAAAGATGACAGCATGAGGCCAAAGAACTGATCACTCTTTTAGCACTCATGAGGACCTACTAAATATGAGCCACTTTGACAGGTGAGATGACATGCTCATAACTTTGTTTCCCTTAGCTCTAAAATGTGTACTCACTATATGTCCCACATAGCACCTTGAGAACATTCGTGGTAACATTTCATCCACCTATGGGTCACTCTTCTTCACGGAGCTGAGGAGAACATAGGGAACATTTCTGAATGAATGAATGAGTCATTAGTAAGGGCAGATTTGAGTTGAGTGCTCCTAGAAGCAGACCCTGAGCTAGGGACTTGTATGCAAGTTAATTATTAAGGATTTGCCCTCAGGGGAAACCAATAAAGAAGCAAGAAAGTAAGATGAAGAAAAAGAAAATAAGGAAGAAGAAGCCTAGAAGGTATGAAATGTCAGGTTAATCTAGTATCAAACTGATCCTCAGGGGAACTCCAGAGCATGAAAGATAATGCAAAGTTTGTCCCATCTCTTGATAAAAGGTCTGTGTTTTCTGCTCCCACATCTGTCAGTCATTGCTGCTTTAGGGGGGAATAAAACCAGCTGTGCCCAGTGGTCAACCTCTGAAGGTCACAGAGTGAGCAGCTAGCAGTGAAACAAGCAAAGACTAGGTGGGGCACATGCTGCATACAGAGCCCGAAGGGTATAGGAAGGAATCTAATAGTGTGGGACGGAGTTTTATATTATTTGGCAGTTATATTAAGCTGGTATTAGAAGGGGCTGACAACATGCTGGATTGGGGAGCTCTGGGAAGTGTGTCCTGCTGCAAATCATCTTCTCTCTTACACTACTGATTGCTATAAGTCTCTTAACTAGGGACGAAGCTTTTAATCTATGTGGAGAAGCAATATTTAAAAAGTGAATCTTTGTGTGGAAGGGAGAAAAGGTAGAAGCATTAACTTGAAAGCTTCCATGTGATATCAAACTCTTTTGCTTTTAGTTCCATTTAATGCTTAGTCCCATTTATCACACTGACTTCCAACCATAGCAAAGTAGGGGCCTTTTCTGAGAATGTAGGATGGTTAGCTACTAATGGGTCTTGCTTAGACATATTAGCTCTTGTCAACACGAGGATTTGCCTTTATGTTGTTCAAGGTCTTCCTACCTAAAATAAATCCTCTTGCTCATGTTTCAGGTAAGCTTGTCATTTTGCTTAATTCTTGCAAATTGCCAAGTGCATGTGGTATTCAACTTGCTAGCAAAGTTGGTCCCTCTCTGGAAATGACAGCCCAAGGATTTCAGTTAAAACAGTGTTATTTTCAAAGGCATATTACAGAATATTTTTAAAGAATTCAGTAAGATACTGCAGGCGTGAGTGTGTGTGTGTGTGTGTGTGTGTGTGTGTGTGTGTGTGTTTGTGGAGGAGGGAGTTTCTTGGATCAAGTTATTTTAAATCCTGTGGCATTTATGGTAAAAGGATTGATGTGAGTGGTCATTCATAGACATCTGAACACAATCCAGTTTTTGGTCTCTCCCATGGATTATTTGTGGACCCTGTGGCTGTTGGTGGTTTGGCTGAGGATGCTTGGTGCCTGGGTTTGCAGAGACACTGCCTCTGTGTGCTTAGCCCTGTGCTAGTCTATCTGCAAGATTCTTTCCAGAATGATCTATCTGTACCACTGGGCTATAACTCCTTTACAGCATGTCACTGGAGAGTTCCCTCTGCTCATTCATATCAGCTCACTAATTTATTCCCATTCACTGCCTGATTCTAGACCACTGAGGACTATGGCAATCTCTTCTGGTGAATTTCAGTGCAAACTTCATGACATGTTGTAAAGACTAACTTGATGATGTTTTGAAGAACAGAGAAAACTACTCTAGAATTTCCTCCCGTCACCTCTAATTACCTGTGTTCTTGTTATAGATAATCCTATTCCCATAGCTATCTCCTCCCTCTTCTAATTTCCTGTGCCCTGGCTCCTTTACATCCACTCAAATATGCAAAGGCTTCCCTTATCTTGGGAAACAAAATACACATGGACACCTGTGCTTCATTGCTTGGCTCTACCCCTTCCTGTCCCACTTCCCTTCACCACCAATTTCTCTAAGCAAAGTATCTGATGCTCCTGTTTTCTCCTTTCAACCCCATCCTAAACAGTTGACCAGAATTATAAGGTGCTTTCCCCTTGTCAGGAAGTTCCAAACATCTTACCAATATTAATTCATTTAATTATTATCATCTCCATTTGACATGTGAGGCAAGTGAGGTACAGATAAGGAACTTGCTCAGGTCCCTCACTATAAGTGGCAGAGTTTGGATTCAAATGCAGGCAGTTTGGTTCCAGAACATGAGTGCTGACCACACTCCACTGCTTCACTTCTCTTAACCCCTTGCTAATAAAGCTGGTTTCCAGGTCACCATTGATATTTGCCATCATCTCTGTTATTGTCCTACTCAGCCTAGACATACTTGTACTGTAAGTTAAGCTCACTTATTTGCAGACCTGTCCCATTTTTTTAACATTACTATAATGAAATTACATTAATTTGGAATGAGCAAATCATTCTGATAAGGAATTTTATATTTTGATGACATAAAAATAGAAATTAACTGGTTAGTTAATAAGTAAAACATGTAAGGTAATAGGAACAAAATTTGATCTATTCAAGGAGGAACAATTTTGATAATTTGAGAATGTTGAAGTGAAAATTCAGGTTTCTAGTAACAAGTGGGTTTTTCCCAATCTAGATTACGAAATGTATAATCTAGTAGGGAAACAATTGAAACAATAAGAAATGATAGAAAGTAGCATATAATTACACTCTAGAGTACAGTGTGGTGATTGTCTTTGCCTAATTTGTTGGAATTTGCAGAGCATATCCTGAGAGCTCATAAGTTGTTCTTAGGCACTGGGCCAGCTACCACCAAGAGAGTGGAAATCCAAGCAGGAGTAGACAAACTGCACACTTTAAAGCTAAAAGGAGATTTGGAGATTATGCCATCCAACTCTCATTTGCAAATGAGGACATAAGGCCAAAGTCTGTTTGGTAGTCACAAAGCTAGTTGGCAGCAAAGTTCTGACTGGAATCCAGCCTCCTTTGTTCTGTTCCATCGCTAGGTCCAATAAAAGTTTTGCAGATTTGGTCCACTTGTAAACACCCTAGAGTTTAAGTTTTCATCAAATGCTTTTTAGGTAGGGGGTCCTAGAGGGAGAAATGGAGATAGAGAAAGAGAGAGAGTGATAATTGAGCAGAATGAAAAACTGTAATGTGTGACTTGTTTAATAATACTAGTCACTGAGTCCAGCAGTGGCAGAGATTTTTATCTGCACCAAGGGACTACACCAGGGCTGCCACAGTGTGATGTAATTATTATGGGGTGTCTGAATGAACAAGGTTTAAATGTTTTCCCATAATGTATCTATAAGCAGGTAGAACTTATTTCCATTTAATCCACAAAAAAATTAAAACTCAATGCAGTTTAGCAACTTGCTCAAATCTAGATCTAGGTTTAAGTAAAAATATTGCTTTCTTTACAAAATATGAATTAACTAATTATCCAGTAAAGTGTACAAAGATAGATATGTAATCTCATCAAAATTCTAAGGAAATGGGTACAGCTGGCATGTTATCTGCTGCCAGTACTGACTTCTGGTCTTTCTGGAGTGAGGTGTCATTTCTACTCAGGGGCCTACTATATCACAATAATGAGAAGAAAACGGTTTCCCCTCCTTACTCTCCAAAGTTTCCTTCCCTTCTTATCGTCCTTCTCAGAGTTCAAACTGCCTAGGGAAACAGAGTGGGTGGCGGAGACTCTCCTTCTCATGGACATGTTCATGACTCTCAGTAGACTTAGAGCAGCTCCAGCTACAAAAGGCTCATTCACCAGCCTTCTCCTCAATTAACTCCCTCTACCGTGGGTCTCAGAGTCTCACCTCATCTCCAGTAGGACTGCACTGTTGCGATATCCAGGACCTCTGTTCGAATCTTAATCCTTTAAAAGGGAATGTCTCTTTTCCCTTCCAAGACACTAAAATATATTTATTCTAAACAGAATAAATCTTATGTACATTAGTTTCCTCACAATAGGACAGATTGAAGATGCCTTAAAAATTCAGAGACCAGGGAAAGCAATTTAGGGAATTGCTCTTTAAAAGGGAATGTCTCTTTTCCCTTCCAAGACACTAAAATATATTTATTCTAAACAGAATAAATCTTATGTACATTAGTTTCCTCACAAAAGGACAGATTGAAGATGCCTTAAAAATTCAGAGAGCAGGGAAAGCAATTTAGGGGGTTGGAGGCTTCATAAGAGGGTATAGGATATAAAAAGATAATTGAGAGAAGGAGATTGAAGATTGAAAAAAGAGAGAATTTTGAATGAGCAAGAGTCAAGATGAATCAGTAAATACTAAGAATGGTGCAGCAATTGGAGAAACAGAATCACCACCCATATCTAAGACTTTGAGGGTTACAATTTTTGAGGATTACAAATGATCACTGACTCTCAAAATCCTAATTCAGGAAGAAGTGTCAAAGGTTAAACAATCACTTTGTATGAGGGGCCTCCTGGACCGAAATGCTTGCTCAAGCCTCAGGATCCTGAGGGACACTGTCAACACCCCTCCAACCTTCGTGACATTGCCTGGTACAACTGCTCTCATTCTGGGCTCCTCACACTACTCCAATAAATCTGAATGTCAACACTGAGGGTGGATCTCAACCCAGATATGATCTTATTGCATGCCACAAAGTAAGGGATATGAAATTTTCCTTTCCAAATTCTGACCCATACTTTGTAAATGAAAGGTAAGAACTTTTAAATACCCTAAAAGTCTAACCATTCTTTTGTGGGAAGTTTGGACTGTATGATGCTTCTCTGTAAAGAAGAGTATATCAGTTTCTCCCACAGAATTGACAAAATCTGTAGATACTGTATTTCCACATAGTTCATCATCTTTCTCCTGCTAAAAAAGTTTTCATTTCTTCTTCAACTAATCTTCATCAGAAGGGTACATGTAGTGTTTCATTTGAATATTAATTTTAATATTCATTTCCCAATTTATCACCAATTTTCAACTTATCTCCTTTATTTTTTTCCTCTGTCACTAAATAAAGTCACTTTATTTAGAAAGTGACTTTTCTCATCCAGCCTATTGTGTTACCCATCCTTCATAAAATCCCATGTTTGGTCACATGGTATAGAAGACAATGGACTTTAGAACATACTGCCTAGATAGAATCCTGACTCCACTAGTGATTAGCTCTGTGACTTTCAGCAAGTTATTTGAATTTGTTGGGCTTTAATTTCCTCCTCAGTAAAATAGGGATAATGGTATTAATTTCCCCTTCAGATTGTTGGTAAAATTTAGGAGGATTAATGTATATGAAGTGCTTAGAACAGAATCTGACACAGTGGCATGGAGTGCTCAGAAAGTATCTGCGATTCCTAGTTCAGCTACGTTGGATATGATATTTAGTATGCTAGCCTCTTCCAGGTATCGTAAAGGAAAATTCCCCAAACTGCAAACTCTGCTGAAGGGAGAACCACAGGTTTCCATATTTTTTACAAAGATTCTGTATAGCCAATCCTTACCTGATTGGACAAGGTATGGAAACCCAAGCCAGAATAATGAGCTGACAAGGCAGAGAATTCCTCTCTTGAGAATCTGAATTTGGAAATGTCGGGAAAATGAGGAAGATAGCATCAGGACCAGAGCCATAAGGGACCAGATTATGAAGTTAGGAAATTATATTGACAGTAGAGAGAAAGAATAGGCAGTTAGTAATGGAAACACAATTGAAGGGGGGGAGAAATAGGTACAATAATCATGGAGGATGGTCATGAAAATCAGTTTATTTCGGATGTTGATTCATGGGATTCTGTTTGAGCCTCCAACTCCAGCTTACATACCCAAAGCCATAATGTTCCATTACAGTAAACTCTTACTTGAGCTAACTTAAGTGCTGGTCTATTTCTTATGTCCCATTTAAATAAACAATGCAAGCATCTTCGATAACCCCTACTTCAGTGATCCTGGGGCTCACCACTCACTCAAACCACAGTCCTGCAATGCACCCATACACTATCCCCACAATTATCCTCACTCAGAACAAGATCCTATCCCTTTTGGCATATGTACAAACTAATTTTTTCTTGCAAGGGTTCATTCAAATCTAACTTTCAATCCTGCATGATATAGATGACTTCAAACTTTGTGAGACCTCAAGAATATGCAACTCCCTTTAATAAAATAAATATGAAACTTGGTTCAGGGCCTAGGAATGTTCTGTGCAAATGAGGAGCTTTGATGCTTGAGCTTCATTAACTTCCTATATGCTACCTCTGATGCCACTGCAGGAGGGACTTTTCCCCCTTGCAAACATTCTACCAGGTACATTTACAACCGTGAGTGAATCACACATGCCTGTTAGAAGAGTCATCTCAGTTACCCCTACTGCCTCCCACTTTGGGAGCATCATTTGCAATTGGACTGTAGTATTCCTTCATCCTGAGGTCCTGGGAAGGAATTTCTGATATTTGACACATCTATATTTGATTGGGAAGACATCAGTACATACTGCTGCTTCTGCTCATTCAGAAACCAGCATATGCCCCTGGTATTAACAAAGCCATTCTCCACATAGTTGTTTTTAAAGAAAATCTGATTATTACACAAGTATACACACAAGCATTCCCTCACGAATCCTTCATAACATTGCTTATTATTTTCCTATAATAACTTTCAAATAAAAATCAAAATCCCATAGCACAAAAAGCTCCTCTTCACTTTTCCAAATGAATTTCCCCCTCCCTCCCTCTCCATATCAGCAGAGGTAAGATGTTTTCCATTTGTGGACATCTATGAAAGGGAACGGTCAACAAACATGAGGAGTAGATATCTCTGGTTTTAAAGTCCACTCTGTGTTTTTCACTTCCTCCCTCCCCATTTACACTCACCTGAGTGGAATTTCCAGGAAAGAATCTAATGAAGAGGTGGTGGATTTGTCACTCAGTTTGATTTAACCATTCCACCAAGTAAGTGTGTGCTGAAACATCATATTGTACCTCATAAATATATGATGTATACAATTACTATTTGTCAATTGAAAATGAAATAAATATCTTTAAATAGAAAATAAATAAATAAATAAATGAAGGACTGGTGCACTTCAGTGAGTCTCCAGAGATTTGCAGAATGCAGAGACAGGCTCACAGGCAGGCTGGGGATGACACCCTAGAGAGAGGATGACACCTGGAGAAACAGGCCAGAAAGAGGCTGCAGGACCTGTGGCAGTGCAGAGCAGCAGATCAGAGAGAAACCCACCAAGTGACAGCTGGACATCAAGAACTCCCAGGAATCGTGAGGATTTGGGAGGGACTGTATCTCCTGGAATTGGCCAGAATGTGCTTTTATTTGATCTTGGAGGAACAGAATTCCATATGGCTAGAATTGGGGATATGTGGATCCCACCAGAGTTGCTTACTGAAGATCAGTATCACTGAATTGTAGGTTTCTTGGAGGCAGCCTTTACTTCTATTCTGTTTCTGCCTTATGTTCACCTGGCACAAAGTAAGAACTTGTAAGTATTTGGTGAATAAAATAATGAATGATCTTTTCTTCTAGCTCTTTCAAATCAGGGACTGTGTTGGAAAGAAATAATAGAGCCAAAGAACCCAGCCTAATGCCTGACACAGAGTGACATGAGTTACTATTTGCTGACTTGATTTAGAATGTACTTTATATGTAGAAAGGAAAATTTTTTCTTTAAGCTCGGATGATAACCATGCACACCTGGTGAAATTCACATCCTGCCTTATCTTTTATGTGCTCTCCAGCTTTGTGAGGGTAAACTAGGCAAAAGGAAGAACCACTGTTGATACCAATAGTACAATACTAGAGACCAGCTCCTCCCAGCACCATCTTTGCTGCTCCTCCTTTCCCTGAATTCAGTTGATTTGTTCCTCTGTTGGACTTTCTGGGCTCAAACCAGGAGGATGTCACTTAACCCAGGAGGGAGACTGTCACCTGTGACTGGTCCTGAAAGATGCTAGGCCCCTGGATTGATTGTCTTGGGAAAAACTAAGCTGGGCAGAGACCTCTTAGTGCACATAATCATTGAGAACTGGAAATTCTTCTTACTAGATTTGCAGTGCTGTGTGGCTTAGCTGTTGTAGTTGTGTGCTATGAAACTGATTAGAAATTATAACAAATCTATCGATTTAAATAGCAAAATTACTTTAACTGTTCAAAATGCTGAACAAATCAAACAGTAAGCACAGCCTGGGAACTCAACAACCTATTTATCAGCTTAAAGGAAGAAAAAAAATAAAAAATGGGTTTTTGTTTGTTTGTTTTTCGGGGCTGGGGATTAAACCACAGGGCCTCAGGCATGTTAGGCAAGCACTCCACCACTGAGCTACACATATTTTTTGTCTATTTTGTATTTTTAAAAGACAGTTAAGAAGGAAGTTGTCCAGCTCGGAAAAACCATAAAGTTATTTTGATGAAACAATTAAAAATATTCTCCAAATTTCTGAATACCTCCTAATAGCTTGTCTGGCACTGGTAACAATACTATCGCCCATCTTTCTGCTCCCTCCTGGAAGTCCTCCTATGTTGCAGATCCAGGAAGTGAGACAGTGAACTCCCACTGGTATAGAAATAGGGGGCCTTTACTTGAAGGTGATTTGCAGACAAAAGTCCTTCTAGTGCTGGGAGGAGGTCCAATGGCAGAAGAAAAGCGGGAGATGATGTCCTTAGTTCTCCATCACAACCGCCTCAGCATCAAACCCCAGGAGCAGGGGAAAGAAGAGGAACCCCACCCAGCTCGAAGAAGAAGGAACCGCCACAAGCCATGAGGACACTGCCTCCCAGGGAGCCCAGGAACCCATGCACGAACAGGAGTGATGATTCCCTGCATCTTCCCCAGCATCGCTAGACTCCCCCTGGGGCTTATGGAAGGGAATGGAAAGCCAAACACCAGAGGGACTGCTGCAGAGCTATTGTGGTTAGGGCCAGCATGTCATCCTGACTGAGAGAGCAGTTCCTATGGGGTGAAGAGCCCAAAGAGTATCTAGAGGAAGGAAGTGGCCGAGCCTAGCAGTCTTCTATGACCAAGAGAAGACATGGGGAGGAGGCTGTAAGGCACGACCACAGGGCTCAACTGTGTAAGGAAACAGTCCACGCGTTTCACCAGTAGCTGTCCAGCAACCAAAACCAGCCAAGGGAAGCCACAGAGGAGCCAAAGGGTGGAACCAGGACCACCATGTGGCCAAGCTGCCTTCCTCCGCTGCCAGCGTCAGGAGGGTATGTGAGCTTCTCCTTCACACAGAGGCCATCTTGGCCAGGGGTGGGAGAGTCGGGAGGAATCACCAAGAAAAGGACCCTTACCTTGAAGACTCTGAGTTAACCCGAAGGGGAAACATCTGAAAACCCACCCTGCTACTCTCCCACCTCCAGGACCCTGGCAGCAGAGAACAAGGATTTGTGAGGACTTTTTGTTCAGTCAGTTTAAATACCTAAAATCTTAAATACCTCAGATTGTATGAATTTTCCAATTAGTATTTATCGTATGTCTATTGCAGCCTAGGTTTTAGATTATGCAATTTCACCCTAGCTATTAAAATAGTATAGACTCTCAGAGCTAAACAGAGGTCAATGAAACTAAATAATATAACCCGGTAATCCACTTTGTAAACCTGTAAATAAGAGCCTTTTCTTGTCCTATTTGATGTATTCTAATGATCATCAGGAAGGAAACCAAAACAGTGCCCAAGATGATTAATAAAAAGGCCACCCTAGTCCCAAACAGCCAGGGCTATAGCTCAAAAGGTAAATTAAGTCTGACAAAAGGTAGAAGGTATGTTCTGTTGTAAAACTTGTAATTGAAGAGAGCCAATCAAGGATCTCCTTGCAATTTTTTTCAGTTTTACAAGGAAAATCACAAGAAATACAGCTCAGATAAAAAGAGAATAATCAAATGCCCTCTTATAGTATATTACCACATTAATAGTTGAGAAGGGTTACATACGATTAAAGACCATTATAAATATGGTAATTGCACTGAGTAATGGATTGCATAATAAATACACCCTTATTCTCCAGGTCAGAGTTGATTTGATTAATCTATGTGCACCTGAGTACTCTGGAGGATATCCTGATCCCTGAAGCTGCAGGTGTGGTCACTGTCTGTGGCAAAGCACTTACAGTTTCGAGGTGATTCTCTGTGGTCCCTGCCATGCATAGCAACAATACACGAGCATCCAATAGAAACAAATTAAATCAGAGCCAGTGTAACGCTGTCATGTGAATATTAATTGGATACTAGCAGAAGCTATCAAGGGTCTTTTATATATTATACAAATTCAGCTTAGTAGTGGAGGTCAATTCAATTTAGCAGTCATTGATTACTTATCTTTTATGTATAAGACAACCGCCTAGGAATTAAAAGCAAATCTCAACTCAAAGCCAATAAAAATGTTGTAAACTGTATCTGATTAAAAAGTACTCACTATGTAGTATGAATTATATGTATTTACTGGTTATGGTAAATCTAAATTCTCAATGCATTCCCATTTCTCTAGTGATGAGAGCATCAAAAGAAAAATGACTAAAGTTCCATTAGTTAATATAAGGCCATTTGGAAACTGAATAGCACATAAAAGAAGCTAAAAAGCCAGTAGCTTAATTTTAAATACAAAGCAATACGGCAAACTATCTATTACTCAGTTTTTCTTGTTCATAATAATATCATAACTAGGAACCTTGGGAAGGACCTTGATAGAGTCTCTGCCATAAAAAAACACATAAAGAGGAAAGACATTTTAAAAAGTAATTCAATAGGGGTGCAAAAGTAAGGAATTAACAGAGCCCTGATTATTAACTAGGAACCAACTAAAACAGCATTTCCAACCTTATCCCAGTTAGATGCGGACACCTGACAAAATTATGGTCACAGTGTAAACAGAAGAGATGAGATTTCTGGAGAGTCTTCTTAAAGAGAAGAGGCACACCCTTCTTTATGTCTTTCTTCCTCCTTCCTTCTGACCAGAAGTCAGGCTAATGACTGGAGCTCAAGCAGCCATCTTGGACCATGAGGCAGTACACTAAGAATGACAACCAGAAATACCGTTAATCTCTGATGATTAGAGAGTGATTAGATCAGTCCTGGACTACCTTCAGAATTTATATAAATAGCAAGGAAATACACTTCTATATTCTTTTAGACATTGTTATTTTGGTTTTCTCTGAAGCTGACTAAAATCTAATATTTTGATAAAGTCATTTCATCAGCCAGAATACAAGCAGCTGACAAAAGAAAGCTTAATGAAATGCAAATAAAAGTCACATTAATTAAAGGAAACTAATAGTTTTCATTGCATCTAGCCTAAAATGAAGTTAATTACCTAAAATTTTCTGTCCCCAGGCTTAGGAGCTGACATAAGGAGACTGGTTTTATTGGGTTTTAACATGTGTCAAACCCAGAAGTTCAGTGATGATTCCAAACTATTTGCATGTTGTTTTTCCAAAATTTGTACAATATTTTGGCATTTTCAAAAAGGGGTGCTGGCATAGCTTCAAAACACCAAGTAACACAAACCTGTTCCCTCCCCATCCTGGGTTCATGGCACAGATGTGGCAGTGGCAAGAGCTCAGAACTGAAATCAGAAAAACTGAATTTGAATCTGAACTCACTGTAAACAAGGAAACCTGCCTCCATTTCACAATGCTTGATTTCATTATCTGTGATGTGGGGTAACGGTAACATCAGCCCCATTTCCCTTGAAGGGAAGATTATCAAATAAAATAAACGTATGCCAAAGTGTTATCATTGATGTTAAAATCATGTTGGCGTTCATTTCTACTTCAATGGGAAAGGCACTTTATTTTTATTGGGGTGGGGTATAACTGCCTTTTAAAAATTACTCTTTTGCTCTCTGCATTAACTTCTTTTCTCCTCTTTTCAATTTTATGATTCTATAGAATGATTTTGTTTTTATAATATGTGGGTTTTCGTGTGCTATATATATGCAAGTATTTCAGTTAAAAGGCTGTTATTGAGCCGGGTGCTTTGCGGTGGCACACGCCGATAATCCTACCGACTCTGGAGACTGAGGCAGGAGGATCAGGAATTCAAAGCCAGCCTCAGCAAAAGTGAGATGTTAAGCAACTCAGTGAGACCCTGTCTCTAAATAAAATACAAAATAGGGCTGGGGATGTGTCTCAGTGATCGAGTGTCCCTGAGTTCAATCCCAGGTACCAAAAACAAAAACCAAAAAAGAATATTGCTGAGAATGGGGTATTTGTCTAACTCACAGTTGCTTATTTGGAAACAAGCGCAGAAAAAAAAAAAGAAACACTTGAACAGACACTGAAAACAAAAATGAATGCAATTTGCTGGTTAAAGAAGACTGTTCAGTTAGAACATGTCATTTACTGATTGAAATCTAAATGCTATGTGCAACAAATTTATCTTAACCCAGAATCCAGCATCCAGACACTACATAAAGAAGTGTTGAATTTCATAGTATGAAGTAATCATCGGTAGTCATAAAAATGATCCAGGTTCTACAAACTATTGAATTACTTTCTGAATTATCAAAGAAATATCACCCAATGGAACCAACAATATCTAACTGTTGTGGGTCATGCCACAGTCACACTTACAACAGGGAGACGCTAGACCATCTCTGAAGTGTTCACCTGGAGCAGAGTGAAAATGTTCCAGTTCCATTTCACAGAGAGCAAAGGTAAGATTGAATTCTTCCTCAAAAGGAAGGAGGTTATTTGAAGGTCATTATTGAGAGCTGCCTTCTGAATTGCCATTCACCTAACACTGCCATTTGGTTAACAGTGAACGTGCCCTGGCCCTAAACTCTTCTGTTACTCTTCTGTTACTCTTCTGTTGCTCTCTCTCTCTCTCTCTCTCTCTCTCTCTCTTTCTCTCTCTCTTTTTCTCTCTCTCTCTTTTTCACTCTCTTTCTCTCTTTCTCTCTCTCTCTTTCTCTCTCTCTCTCTCTTCCCCCCTCTCCCTCTCTCCCCACCCCCCTCTGTCATATACCACACACACACACACACACACACACACCATTAGAAATCCCCCTCTCCAATATGACTTTGAAAAATGGCACATTCTACAAGGACCTGCACTTACTGATTCCTGAATACAGGGCTCTTTTGAACACAGTAGACATCCACTTGACTCAGGGAGCTTCACTGCCTTCTTCAACCCTAGAATTCTATACAATCACCTGTGCAGATACATCAGCTGTAAAAATCCCATGGCAAGTCCTCCTCCCTGCCAGGTAAGTGGAAACAGCTCAGTGCTCATCAGAAAAGAGGCAGCTCCTGAATGAGCCAGGAAAAATGTTTCATCATTTCCTTTGACTTCCTTTAGGGCTCAAACAAACAAGGAAAGAACACAGGCTCATCCTAGAATTAGACTCTCACACAGCAGCATGGAGAAGACATTCAGGCCCCTAGCACTTAGGCCAGTGGGCACCGTCCAGGATGCATCTGATGAAGGACCATCCATGCTGGCTTGATTAGTATAGCAAAAGTGTGTCCAAAACCTGCAACCTAAGTGACCATAATACTAACCCGAGCAAAACTCTTTAGCTTACGTCCATCAGACACTTGAAAATAAAGTCCTTTTACCTTATCTTTCCTTTTTAAAAACAAGTACACGTGAGATCCCTCAATGTTAAATTTCTCCCTCCTCTAACACAGAATGTGGGTATTTGATCTGAAGATACTTACTTTTCTCCAACATCAAATACTCTCTTAAGGCCCTTTCCTGTGTAGTGGGACACTTTCACCTTTAAATCATTTGTTCTGTAGCATCATTGTCCCACCTTTGTTATATGCCCCCTCCCCCAAAAAAATACCAGAATGCGTCACAGTTGATGTCCCTGTTAGAGAGAAAGTCCCCAGAGAGAACAAGAAAGACTTCTGGGCCTCCTGTTAAGATATAAAGTGTGTGTGCGCACACAGGTCTCCAAGTATGTCCTTGCAATGAAGATGGAGGATATTAAAGAGCTAGGAGTACTGGAAAGTGAACTGGCCTCAGGCAGAAATCTACATTTTTGGCAGTTAGGTTAAAACATCTAGCAATGCTAGTCTACTTTTGCTGCAGCCCATTCATAAACTTGGGGAGTAGCTAAGGAGCAGTAGTGGAAGAAAGCCCAGTAGCTTCTGGAGGCCTTAGAAGAGGCTTTCATGCTGCTTAGGTGTGCTTCTGGGCTTCCCAGTCTTTGAACATGGTACTTGCATGCTTTGCAACTCCAGGGCAATATGTAACTGTGCTGGGGTCCAGAGTAGTAATAGGCAGATGGTAGAGCCCAGCATGGTAATAGGCAAACTGTAGAAGCTGAGTACAAACTGGCTGGGTGAATGAATAAAAGACTGAGAGAATGGTAGCTGGAGTTGTTGGGGAAACTGCAGTTTAGTGATATGGGCTCAAGACAAGAAGCAGTAGAGCTTCCAAGTAGTAAATTACGCAAACTTTGGAGCTATACTGTTGTTTTACATGTCAAAAAGAGGGGGTCAGAACTAGTTTCTATTAAAAGGACTCTGGGTTCTTGGAAGGGAAGTGGTTTACATCCTCATCAGCCTCTGCCTTCTCTGCTCTGCTGCTGAGTGGTCAGGGTGAGGGGATGTGGGATCCATAGTTTAGTGAATTTAGATCGTGCAGCCAAAGCCCACTCTGCCCCTTACTGCTCTGCTTCTGCTAACCACCCTCCTCTCTTCTAGAGTGGACAATAGCCTCCCAGCTTCCCCATTCCCCAGCTAAGGCCATTGCTAAGGACACATGCAGCAAAGCAAACTCTCCTCCCTTCATCTTACTTCAAAAACTTATCATAAGGAGTTACAAATGGTTACACTTGTGAGCCTCATATAAATGTCTTTTCAATTTAATACTTTATCAATGATGGTACCAACAAAACTTTACTGTGAAGGGAAAGGAGGCATTCTGAGTGTCGTGTGTGCCAAAAGTTTGAATGTCACATTTTTAGAATCAATTCTTAATGGTCATCAACAGCTACTTGTTGAAACACCAGCTATCTCTCTAGCACTGTAGTAAGTTCTGTAAACCTCATTTCTTTCCACTAACACCCCTCTTGGACATCCTTGGACTTTCCAGTATTTACAATTTTGTGTGCTCATTAAACTCAATTCAATAAATACTTCTGCATCTACTAGTGTCTATACTTCAAAACCTTCACTGACCTGGAGGCTGGAGGTCTGGGGAGGAGAGGAAATGGGAGAGGCCATCACAATAAGATTAAAAAGATGTGGTTTCTCATTCAAGGAACTAATGGTCCTGTGGAGGAGGGTAGCAGCATGAGCAGCTGCCTATAATACATGTTAAGCAGTTCCAAGTGGTCACAGAGGCATAAATGAGGCACTACAGATGCACCAGGGAGGGAGTCATTAATTCTGAATCAGGCATAAGGAAAAAAATCTTGGAGCAAGTGTCATTTGACCTGGGCCTTAATGAATGAGTGGAATGTTCTCAATTGAGAACATTTAAACAATTGAAAAACACATATATAAAACAAAGAAACAAACAAAAGAACATTTAAGCAAAGAAAACAGAACGGACAGAATTGTGACTGTGAACATAGCCACAACAAGATGGGATCAGTGTTACAGGACACACCTGAATTGTAGGTTCACACCAGCCTCCTAAAAGCCTCTAGTTAGTTAAAGCATTCCAGTTTTGTACAGAGGGCACCTGGAAATAGCAAGGATTTTTTAGGACACTGTTACTATCCTCACTTGCTCTTTAAAAAAAATGCAACTTTGGAGGGACAAGAAAAGTCACTCTATAGCATATGTGAGTGTAATGTTGAAGTTGAATCAACTACAGAGCCCAAACACACCTAGTCCTAGTTTTTTTTTTTTCTTTTTAATTAATTTATTTTGATGGACAAGTAATGATTTTATATATTTATGGTGTATAATATGATCTTTTGATGTAGTAGTCTTGATCTTATTCCTCTATAAAAATGGAAATAATAATGATACTCCCTATCTATCTAAAAGTTTTGATCAGATAAAATTATAGATGTTAAAATGCCTTAGAAAGTACAAAAGAGTGCTATGAGTTTCAGTTACTAGAACAGTATAATTCTGTTGATATCAAATTACAACTGATATTACTCCTGAAGTTACATAAATGTGTATCTGCAAAGACAATTAGCATTACTTAGTGTTACCTCTGGCTCTGGATGACTGAGTACCCACCTACTTTGCCTATATTTTGTCCCATTTCCTTTCACCAATTTGTGAAGTATTTTCAACCAATGGAAAAGTTAACAGAAGCTGAAAGAGTTTAAAATTTGTCCAGTCACGTAGCTTGTAAATTCAGAACCAGCCTTCAAATTTATGTCTTTAAATCCAAACCCTCCCCACTGCCTTGTAATGGATGATGTTCTGAGCTCTTAGGCCACAGTGACACTAAGATGATGTGTTCAGGGAGCAATAACAATGCCAGAAACCTCAACAAGGATGTCAGCACCTAGCTCTGTGTAAGAACACAGCTGTTTCTGAGCCTGTTGAGGGTTGGGTTGAATAGATAAGTGGTATACTTCCTTGGGCCTTGACTTAACCTGACCCATTTTCTCTCACTCTCAGGAATGGAATGGTTTTACAAATCACTTCAGTATTGATTTTTTTTTTAAGTCCAAAAATCCTCTATGTATATGTAAAGGTACTGATTCCTTATGGTTATTTCAAACTTTAAACGTTTCCCTAAAGATCTACTGAATCATTTGTTTCTATATTTTAAAGTTTATTTCTCTTTCCTCTTATTTATGAAACTTAAAAGCAAAAACACTAAATAGACAGTAGAATTGTACAAAAATTTAGTGAATGGTAATGACTTGGGCTTATTATTCTAAAATGTAGGCTTTACACTTATAAAAAAATGATCAGAGTAGATAATAAGCTGAGTTAGGCTAAATTCATTCTTGGCAGTCTTTCATATTTAGTGAAGAGGATCAGATAGTCCAGTTGTAACTGATATTAATGATTGTCAGATGTTCTGATTTAACTACTGGAAAATGATTGTTGTGGCTTTTTTTCTAAAGAACATCTTTGTTGTTTTTATGAGTAAAGTTTTCAAACAAATTTTAAGCCAGTAAGATGAACATGGAAACCTTGAAAGACTCGCTTTGAGGCTAGGTCCATCTAGAATGCATTTACCTCACACAGAACATAATAGAAAGAGGTTTGAAGCCCTGCACTAAGCTCAACAGGGAATTCTAACAAGTCTTTTTCTTTGACACCAAGTCAGATTTTGTGACCACCTTATGACAAGTTTAATGCATAGAACTGTAGAATCCAAGCTGGAAAAAGCCTTAAAGTAGATATTTATTTTCTCTTTTCACAGCAAACTCCCTAGCAGTTTCCTAGTAGTTGCCTGAACATTTGAGTGACAGGAAACCCATTACATCCTATGACAGCTCCTTCCATCTTGGGCCACATTGCTTCAGGTCTTCTTACAAAAAAGTCAAACTCTTCCTCTCTGTAGCTTCTTCCCGTAAGTTTTACTCTAGCCTTCAGGAATATGGTATAAGTCCCTATTCTGTGTGACACTCCTTCAACATTTTAAAGAATTCATCAGAGCTTTTAGGTGTAGTAAGGTTTGAGGAGAAACTTGCAAAGACAAATAGTTGAAAGGCTATTAATCAAAACCATGACAATGGTTAACTCTGAGTGGTGTCATACAGGGAAGTTTTCTCTGGTATTTTTGCTTTTTTCCATTGTTTGACACTTATACACAAATAAGTATTTTAGTTAAAATGAAGAAAAAATGTAAAGCTATTCACTTTGGGAAAATTATTGAAGTCCTACACGTAATTAATGAAGACTGAGATTTTACTTTGAAGAATCAGTGAATTTTCAATCTGAAATCCGTAAGTGATAAACCTGGGTCTCCCTAGGACCTACACCCACATTAAGGACTCATTAAAGATGTGTACATGACTAAATAAATCAACCAACCATTCACTTAATCAGTGAATCATGTGTTGCTATATTTTAAAGCTTATATTTCTTATTTATGAAACTTAAAAAACACCAACTAACTTCATAGTGTCATCCATAGGAAGTGAATAGTAATCACAAAGGGCTTCTTATTATAAAGTATAACACACAGTAACATTCTCATTTCTTTCTTGAAGTTAGAATCATAACCATTTTTCCCAAAGTGAATAACCAAGTAAGTAAGGGTTCCACCAAGAACCAAGATACTGTTGTGGATCCAAGAACTAAGAGGGAAGAGATCCCTTTCATCTTAATTCAAACTGACCTACTGTCCCTTTATTTTTCTCAAAAGCAACACGATCCAAAAGTTCTCTACTATTCTATTTACTAATAAATTCACAACTAGAAACAAACAAATGAACTTAGGTACTCTGAAATAAATTATTGTTCTGCCTGGATCTTGGCCATTCTATGACATTTTGCACATGAAATGATGTTGATGATAATTATGATATTGACAGGTAAGTACTGCATGAAGAACCTGGTATATATATCAAGTTTGTATAAATTATCTTTTCAAATGTTTACAGTCACCTTATCAACTAGAAATTATTGATCCAATAGTCCTTTACAGGTTAGGAAATTGAGGTGGAATCAAGATGATAGACATGTTATACTAGTCTATATTTGATAATGGTGAGAATGCATAGGTCAATTTGACTAGTTCATATTTGTTGCTTTCAGACAAGAACTACCATCTGAGACTCACCTCTTTCCCATATGATGATTTTTTTTTTTCTGTGTTCCACTGAAGGAAATTGTTACAGGGATTTTTCAAATACCTTTGTGCTACTGGAATCATTTTCTTATCTCACAAAGTGTTTTCGTCAGCTGTTTTATTGCTGTGACCAAAAGACCTGACAAGAACAATTTTAGAGGAGGAAAAGTTTATTTGGGGCTCACCGTTTCAGAGGTTTCAGCCCATAGAAAACCAATTCTGTTGCACTGGGCCCAAGGTAAGGCATAACATCGTGTTTCTATCTCATGGAAGTGCATGGAGGAGGAAAGAAGCTCAAGAGATGGCACTAAGAAGCAAAGAGACAGCTCCACTTACTAGGAACAGGTTATTAATCCCAAAGGCATGCCCCCAGCCACCTATCTCCTCCAGCCACACCCTGTCTGCTTACAGTGACCACTCACTTAATCCATTCAGTGGATTAATGCACTGAAGGCTCTCATAACCCAATCATTTCACCTCTAAACTTTCTTGCATTTCTCACGTATGAGTTTTTGGGGGACACTTCATATTTAAATCATAACAAAAAGATAGGTAAAAAGAACTTAAATAAATTTATTTACTTGGGTATTTCTTCTTTTTTCTTCTGCTTCCTATGGAGTTGATCTACATCGTTATTTTCTTAGCCTATGTCTTGAGAAGTTTGCATAAAATTTGTAAGCTTATGAGTATATTCAACCTTAGTTGGAAACTGAGCCAACTTAAGTCTGCTGAGCTTAAAATGAATATTAATAATTTGTGGTAAGATAATAATAACCATTTATTGAGTATTTAATATATGCCAGGCATGGGTAAGTATTTCCATGTATTATGTCATCAAATGCTTGCAATAAATGTGTTCTTAGGTGAAATTATTATCTTCATTTGTAGTTAAGGTTTAGAAAAGATTAAGTTAGCTTGATTAAGGTCGGCTGATTAATAAGTTAACAGAACTAGGATATGCCACCAAAATTAGTCTGATGTTAGGTTCCATACTTCAAAAACAATGCCATATATTTAGGCCTCCCAAATTAACAGTGAGAAATGAGCAAGGGTTTCAGGATGACTTTTTCCACATTTCCAATGTGGTTTATGGATTCTTTGAGTAATTGCTACTGCTTTTACAGCTACTAGTTATCACTGTTAATGCAACAACAATGCCCCCTCCATATTTATTGTACCCACAACTCTTCTGAAATATTTACATATATTACATTATTTAATCCTTAGAGCTACCCTATAAGGTAAATGCAAAAATTCCAATCCTTTGTATAAGGATACAAAAATCTTAAAAATTTTAGTAGTTTCAAATTCTACAGTTATTAACCCAAAGTCCCAAATATGACCCCAAACTATATACTCTCACACCCCTAAAGTGATCTGACCATGATATTTCTCATCCAAAACCAAATTCTACTAATCCCATTGGCATTAGAGTTGCCTCTTACCTCTCTTCAAGAACATTCCTCTCCCCTTTCCACGAGGCTGTGTTTGGCAAATCAGAGCAATCCCTAAGGTTGAGTGGACCATTCTTAATTCAGTGAAATGGAGAACGGTATTTCCCATTAAGAAATCTCAAACAGTGTAATCATCTATTGTTATTTTAATTTTTTTTCTTGAACACTTAGTCTTATTAAAACCTGCTCTTATGAAATGGGATCCAAAAATTACTATAGTATTTAAAATTATGTTATTATTAATAACAAACCATTATGAAAGAATTTCCAGGCTCCACATTTAATGCAAATTATACAGAAGTTGACAGGCAGAAAGGAATTTATCACTCAATCATTTTCCTTAAGCAATGACTCATTTGATGTATTTTAATTAATTCTGGGCTAATAAAAAATTTTTAAATAAAGATTTATAGGTAATTGGGTGAAATCCATTCTGAATAAATGTCAACTGAGTCCTGAGCTATTTGAGAACTGTTCACTATTTATATTAAAATTTTCAAAAGATAATGTGCAAAAGAAAAACAAAACAAAGATAAATTCAATATGCACTGATTTTTCAAGTGAAAAAGCTACTAGTGGGTTGCCCTTGGAATTCATTTAGAAATAACAAGAGAATTTGAAATTTAAAGATCTCAAGAGTTTAATGCTTTGAGCAAAATGTTCTACACTGTTCTGATCAATCTGACTGGTGGAAATCAGAGAGCAGTTCATTGGAGAGAAAAACCAGTGAATGAATAAAACACCAAATGCATCAAATCTATTTTACCTGTTAGCAATAAGAGAAAGAAGACTCAAAAACAGGGGGCAGGAATCCTTTCTCAAAGACAAAATATGCTTTACTCTGAAATTGCATTTTGCAGGAAGAAGCTAGAGCAAATTTCAAAATTAAGCCCAGGGAGACCATAAACAAGATGATTCCACTACTGACAAAGGGCCTGCTGTCCTCTCTTCTGTCCTAAGTTTTACAAATTCTCCTTGGAGTCCCTCTAATTAGAAAGCAGATTTCAGCTTCTTAGCAAGCTTGCTCCCAAGTTACAAGCAGGAGAGGAAATGTGAGAGGAAAAATGAAAAACGAAACAAACAAAAAAAGAAGGGTTGGAAGAGATGTCATCTTTAATAACTGAAATCATAATAAGCTCTTAGCTTCTGCAAAACCTGCAGGTCAGGTTTTGTTCAGCCATCTGCTGCCAGGAAGCCATTATTCATTCACCCACTGCAAAAGTGGTCCTGCATTTAACATGGAAGGGTCTGAATGTTTGCAGGAATATACACAAGCCCAGATTGGACATATGGACATTCAAATTTTTGCTGAGAATCTTGTTTGCTGAATCTAATCAGTACTGCCGGAAAAGCTGACTTCTCACGACTGCCCAAGGCATCAATAATAGAGTGATTGGCTTTTGAAACTGTCCAGACATCAATAATACAGTGAAAGCCTTTCCATCACTGGGTTTTAGAGTAGCCTTCAGAGATAAACTTGAAGTTTCAGAAAATAATCGCAGATTAATTATTTGCTCAGTGATTACATAATGACATTTGACTAGAAATCAGGCCCCTTCCCTTCTCACTAACTCTGTGGACTTGGCCTATCAACCTTAGTCTGCTCACTTGGAAGATACTGATAACAAGCCCTACCTTGTGGCATTGGCATGAGAATTTGGTAACATACATAAATAAAGATGCCATAAAATGATGTCTACTACTATTATTATCACTGGTAGTATTATCATTCATGCTTGCTTGAAAGCATTCTCCTTCCATTCCCAGGAGTTTGGCTCCTTACATACTTTTTCTAATAAGAAGCCCATTTTCAAAACATGTGTGGTCAAAATGAGTGAATAATTTATGAAATAGGAGGACATGGGAACTAGGCAACAGGGTAACCAATTAGAGAGAGGTAAAAGAATGAAAAATTGTGTTTTTAATGTAATGAGAAGATGGACAAGGAGAGAGCTAAACTCAGAAAATCCACATAAGAAGACTAAATTTGATGAAGCAAGAAATTACAATGTAAGTATAGAGACAGAGTAACCTATGTTGGAAGAAAGGTAAAACAAAACAAAATAAAAACAAAAAAACCTGAAAGTAGGGCCTTTGAAGGCTAGAGTGATGGGGTAGGGTTAGAATGGAATTCTGGGTTTCATGAGTCTCTTAGAACAATTTAGTTTTTTTAAAGAGTTGGATATATTTTACTAAAAATTATTCAAGAAAAGAACTTATTTTAGAAAAAAAATACACAGTTGAAGTGTAATAATAGACATCACACACACACACACACACACACACACACACACACACACACACACACAAACACTACTGAGCCCAGATGTACAAAAATCTCCCTCACCTAACTCTTGCAACAATAGTTTCTGAGCCCTAAATAAATAAATAGGACTCATCATCTAACTACTGAAAGGACAAGATCAAGCAGTTTAAACTTGGAGTAGAGAGAAAGGTGGGAGAAAAGATTAACAAATGTTAGGCTCCTGTATTCAAGAATCTTAGAATCTAGTTGAGAAAGAGACCAACTGCACAAGGGAGGGAGGATGGGAACATGAAAATTCTTTCTGGAGGGAAAAAAACAAACAAACTTCCATGAGCATTATTCTCTTTGTCACCTAGAGGTTTCCTATGGTCTCTTTTCCAAGACTCAGGAGAAAATAATCCGGCCTGTGTTTAGATGAGAGGATGAGTTTTGTTTCCGGAGGCCAGACACTACCAGAGAGAAAGGAGGACCGCCATACCTAGATACACCAATCTTTTATTCTATAGCTGAGGTTGAAGCTAAGCATCTTTCCTAGATTGACACACAAGGTTTGGGCCCAGAATCAATCTTCTAATACAATTCAGGCATTCTGGTCAGTGTGCAGTTGCACAATTACAAACAGGGAAGGTTGTACTAGACCTGTTTGAGATGAGAACAGTCATAATTAATTTCCCAATGCTGTTCCATTAGTGAAATTAGGATAATAAAATAATATTAACCACTCATATCTTTATCATCTCATTTAATCCTAATAATCTTGTGCCAATGAGAAAATTCCAGTTCAGAGAGGTTTGCTGAATTGTCAAGGGCAAATAACCTGTGATTAGCAAATCAGAGTTGTACCTAGTCTTCTGTCCAGGTGGGAAGATTTTGTTTTTCATTATGACACAGAAAAATAGCATTTTCATGAAATGACTTTATTTGACTAATACTTTGAATTCACAGTTTTTTAGTAGTGATAAAAATAAGTAAATCATTTCAGTTTTGAATTATTAATTTTCTGACAGGATCGTAACAGGTATATTCAAAATGTCCATGGGAGGCAAAACTTTAGGACAATAAGGGTTGTTCATATTTAATTAGGGCCGCACAACATTGAAGGCAGTGGTTTCCCCTGGCATATGTATCAACATTATTTCTCCAAATAATTTCAAGTAAAAGTTAATTTTGTCCCCAAAATTCTTAGTAAAGATGTTAAGGCAAAAGTATTTAAACAAACAAGGATTACTGAAAATAAGACAACCAAGGGCAATTATTTTCTCTAGTAATGGTCTTTCATGGATCTTCTAAGAAGACTCCAAGCCACTGACCCATAAAAATCAACTTGCAATGTTCATGCATACACTTCTACAGCTGACCAGTTCATGCATACACATCCCGAATGCAATGCAAGATACTTTGGTATTAGAGAATTATTTCCAATCGACAAATATTCTGAGGCTCTAAAATCTCATTTCCAATCTTCCTCAATAAAGCAATAGAAATACCAAGAAAAATGTCATTAATTGCTCCATACTTTTCCCTCCAGAGATGTATAAACCATAAACAACAGTTCAGCATTCTAATAGCTTTAAAGCTTGCCTTAAAGCATTATTAATTTTACATTTGTAAGAAGGTCTATCTATGAGTGCATGCCTTGCATTTTTACCAAATATTCAATCAATAAGGTCATTATTGCTGTTTTCATTCTAAATAGCAACTTACAGATTGAGTGCATGATGAAGGATAAATAGATGTCTGCATACAGATCACAGAAAAATAAAGTTATATTCTAACCATACAGCTTTTTGTGTATATTGTATTTTTTGGTGGGGGGTGATTTTTTAATTGAATTTTGAAAAATTACACTTTAAATTCCTGCTGAAGCAGCTTGAGAAAAAAACTAAAACAACCTCTTTGCTGAAGACAAATGAGTTATTGGATAACTTACAATTTTAAAAAAATGCTTCTTTTCACTTTTAAACTCTTTTGTGATGAGGATCATATATTTCTTCTCTTTTGAATTGGATTTTGGTTTTCTTATCCTCATATGATGGCAATTTTTTAAATGATTGCAGTGCCTTATAATAACTCTATCCCAATTATACTGTTTTACTATTATGGTTGTACAGTGAGATATCAGGGAATTTGGGCATTCACAAGGAAGTAATTATATTGACTCAGGTATATGGTTTTAGGTTTTAGCTTTCTAAACAAACCTGGAAATTCACTTGGGTCCCTAAATTATAAAGACTGTCACAGTAAGATTTCTTCACATGTGCCCATAAATTCCCAAGCGGTCTATCAACAGACTTTTGGGGAGCGGGTAACAAGACTTCTGACACTTTACAGAATCCTCTGTGCTTTTGATGGGGATGAAGCCAGATCTTTCCTCTGGGTCTTAGAGGGGCCTCTGATTCCCAAGTAATAAAGAAACCATGAGCTATAGCACACTTGAGTATTTTCTAATTAAATTTAACTTTAAAAGACCTCAGCTGGCTATGATTTCAGAATTAATTTTTCCATTGTGCTTTTCAAAGTCAGACTCAAATGATCTTGTATATCATATTTGGTCTTCTTTTTAAAATTTTATCAGTGTATTAACACGGATTATTCAAAGTCCTTAGTCTCAAAATGTTATAGATGAGGACTGGGGGTGGTCTCAGTGGTAGCATGCTTGCCTAGCATGTATTAGGCACTGGGTTCAATTCTCAGCACCCTATAAAAATAAATAAATAAAATAAAAGTATTTTTTAAAATTTATGGTTGGTTAATGAGTAACCTTATTCTAATTTAATTATTTTGATAAGACTTGGTCCATCTTCCCATTTTATACAAACAAGAGGTTTAAGTAGCATCAATTATAGAGATCATGACTTGAACTCTGTCATCAAAATGCATGCTAATGACTCTATATCTGAGGAATTGCAGACTGAGGCAAGAGAGGCCCAGACTTACCAAGAGACATTTGCCAACTATTTCACAGTCTTGTGATAAAAATCATCGTTCAGAAGAAATGGAGGCTTCTACAGCTCTATCGTAAATTTGACAACTCAGACAAATGTGCAAAGCCCATTCAAGAAAGAGTTTGGTAACCGGGTTCTCTCCTACCGAGGCACCTGTCTGGAAATGTGTCCTGAGTCACAGAGAATTATAGCAGAGTTTTTAAAAGTTCTGGGAGAAAAGGACTCCATTTAGATATCCCTCTGGGAGACATATAACCCTAGGGCTTCTTATCGAAAACAGAATAGGGATTGGAGGCATCAACAGAAAGATGAGACGTTCTGAGAAATTGTACCTCCTCATCTGTGAATGGGTTTATGTGATTATGGAAGCTGATCAGGGCCTGTGGTGATCCAGGCATTGTTGTAGTGGTAGCACCACATTTTTGTGCAGTCAGACATAAATGAGTATCTAGAGCGTCTACTTCAGGAAGAACACCAGCGCCTGTCAGGACCAAGTTCCCACAAATGACCTTGTCCTGCAGTTAGTATGTATTGTCAACTTAGTGGCCATGGCCTTTGCCCTAAGGCTGAGGTTCCCATGGCACATATGGCAATGTCTAGGGCCATTTGTATTGTAACAACTAGGGACACATTACTGGCACCTAGATGATATAGACCAGAACTATCACTAAACAACCTAGGATGTGTAGGATTGACCCACGATTCTCACAGTGCTGGTAGAAATTAGTCCATCTGAAAGCTGTGTAAATTGTAAAGCTTTGAACAGAGTAAAGCGAGAAAGTATCCTAAAAAGTCTTTCCCTTCTGGGTTAACTCCTTCTTCCTTCTCCAAAATGACAATTACATGTCACCTTCTCCAGGAGACTATGTCTCACTTCAGCATCATGTTCCCCAGGTGCTCTCAGGGTGCCATATGTTTATTTCCTATTCCCCTACTAGATTATAAAGTTTGGGGTTTCCATCAATCCTTGTGTCTTAGCACCTACCCTAACATGACATGTAACTATAAGTTCACAAAAGCATACGTCGAAGGGAAGAACCAACCTGGGGAAATGACTTGGATTTCCCATATTCAACATCCAAACTGAATTTATTTAAGACTGTAATCAAAGCACAGGGCCATCAAGAATCTCTGACCCCATGTTCTTTGAGGACATGAAAGTGAGGAAAGTCTTGGCCTGTGGCAGTGTTGGCAGCCCATCACAGTGGTAGAAATTTCTGGCCAGTCATACCCATAGCAGCTGCAATGATTTCTACCTGAAATGTTATATAATGAAGATGGTAGAGACAATAAGATCTGGTCCCAGGTCTTATAAGCCTCCTGACGTAGGAATCAGGGACTAACATTCCCAGATGACTTTTCTTAGTGGGAAAGACAGCAAAGTCAATGAACAATTTTTTTTTTCTTTTGTTCTGGGGATTGAACTCAGGGGCACTCAACCTCTGAGACACATCCCCAGCCCCATTTTGTATTTTATTTAGAGACAGGGTCTCAGTGAGTTGCTTAGCACCTCACTTTTGCTGAGGCTGACTTTGAACTCGAGATCCTCCTGTCTCAGCCTCCTGATCAATGTACTACTTTTAATGAACTTGACTTTGCAGTCTACATTCAACAGAGATTTTTCCTTCACTGAAGGAAGAAGAATGACCTGAATAACACATGGAACAGGGTAGTGGGGCAGCCCAGCATCCAACTCTACCAGGAATCAGCTCTCACCAATACCTAGGTATTGTCTGTTGAACGATCTGATTATGAATAGGTACAATTCTTATCTTGTCTGCCTATAGATTACATCAGAATCCACACAATAAAGGAAAAACTAAGTTTAGAATATTTATAATGTATTTTTGTGTCAAAAGCAATAATCTGAGAATTATAACCTGAAGAAGGATCATGTTGAAAATGTGAAAAGATTATCTCTCTGATTCTAACAAATTAATTATTTTTTCTGTGCATGATTATGGAAAATAAAACAAAATGGTCTAATTGTGCCATGCAGCATTGGTCTGATGCATTACATTGTGCTTTTATTTGACAA
Organism: Sciurus carolinensis; assembly: GCF_902686445.1. Lineage (NCBI taxonomy): Eukaryota > Metazoa > Chordata > Mammalia > Rodentia > Sciuridae > Sciurus > Sciurus carolinensis. Next base: position 150,952,481 of record NC_062213.1, on the reverse strand, counting down.
AAGCATGCCAAATAGGATTTCAGCAAAATAGCTAATACAGATGTAAGTTAAATATTCCTGACATGGGTTGGCATCAGGAAAAAAAGACAGGGACATTTCAGAACATTCAACTTTATTTTCCATTGACAAACACAACATAAATAATATACATTTATTAAATACACAGACTATCTATAACTTGAATGCCATAGAATTCTAATGTACTTTTCATAGTCTCTTTTATTTTTTATCTACACAGTATTGAAGACCAGCCTTTAAAACACACTGGAATATATTTTTAAATATATGGAAGATAACTACACAAAATCTTTACATAGAAGTGACAAACATACCTTCCCACTTATCAAGGTTGTGTAGGGATGGGATGCTGAGGAGGGGCATGGAGAACCACATTCTACACTGATCTTTAAATAGGTATTAAAGTTCCAGTGATGTCAGCTTTCCTCAGGTGCACTATGTAAATGGCACTTATATCCATTTGTTGTAAACAGATCGAGATAATCAAAGCCTATTTTTAATTGTCTTAGACAATCTTATGCTATTTGCACAGAAACATTTGATAAGGGAAGAGGGTGTAGGTAAAATATTTTCTTCTGTCTGACTGACTCTCTCCTCTTTCTCTCTCTCTCTCTCTCAGACTCACTGAGTGAACTTGTCACTTTCTTGTGCAGAAAAGAGCCCTGGTCCTTTGTAGCTTTGTCCTACCAGTGAGCAAGGATGCAAAGATAAATGAATTTCTTTCCTCTCTGCCTAACAGGACAACAAGGGAACAGGTTTTCTCTCTTATCCTTATGTTCTCTATCCCACCCACTATGCCTACCTACATGTGTATCCTTCCAAAAGTAGAATATTGAACTGTATCAGAAAGTTATATGCATTTTCTCTTGTTTAATTATATAGCTTTAGTTTCTCCAGAAACTGAAAACTATATAAGAAAATTATTTTCAAACTACTATTAATGGATTGACTGGACTTTGGCCCGGCACCTGATTTACTTTAACTAATATCACAATATTCTAATTCTAGAGATGGTGACAACAAAATTTAGAGTTGCACATTTGAAAATAACTTTAGATATGAGATCATCTCCAAGATGCCCTCAAAAGTATGGAAAGACTGATTTGTTCCTGCTGATCTTTCTTCTCTTTCTCTCTTTGTTCCTATAATAAAGTTGCCCCATCACATCAGACTCAGATCTTTCCACATTTTAGGGCACTGGTATACTAGAAATGTGAAGCCACTTTCTCTCCTCTAAATACAATCCCGCTTTCTCCATTAGTAAATCTATCTGTTACTTTCTCTCTGTAAGAAAACAGGTAGACAGGTTAAAGGAAAGAGAAGTAAGGAGAAGCAAACCAGTTCCTAAAGAAGAAATAGGTAATCCAATAGGTATTTGAATTGTTTATTGAATGAAACTCACTGATGCAAAATTTCTGAAAATAATTTTTATCTGCAATAAAAGAACTGTGTGACATATAAATGAATATAATGCATACCTGATGGAATTGTATTTCTAGAGGCTCATAAGGTACTTTGCTTATGTTATCATAATGTCATGGTGTGTAAGGAAATCTTTGTCATAAGAATTATAAGACAGAATATGTAAAATAAAACACTTCCTTAATTCTCTGATTCATGTTTCATCTGTAGTCTCCATCTGTTAGTTTCCTTGTAATGTTAAACTGATCTCACCTTCTTAACAAATATGTTGTGTGAATTTAGGTTGACATAAATCACTCTAGGTTTCATAAATCACTATGCCTACCATATCATGAAACATCACAGACATATCTAACCTCTTCTTAGCATATTATTACAACTCAGAAAACAATCCCTTAGATGTAGCCATGACTGCAAGATTTTGTATATTTATTTATACTTCAATTTTAATAGATTTTGAAAAAATCTATTTAAAAAAAGCACAAAACAAGCAATAATTAAGGATCTGTGAAAAAAATCTGTCATGGTCTATGTCATAAAGATTTTATTTAATTAAAACAAATTCCAATGTTATTCTAATTAAGCATTTAATGTCTTTGTATTAATAAATAGTCTGCAGTCTCATTATGTCACTCATCTCTTAGCATCTTGTGTATTTAAAATACTGACTTTTGAAAATAAGTAGGCAACATACAAGCCAAAGGTTCAAAGAATGAATTTTTGTTTCCATTTTCTGTCTCTGATTTGATCTTAATCCAAAAGAAATACTAAATGATTGTCATGTGGGGAAGACCAAAACTGGATCACTAATTTAGAGTAAAGCACCAACAAAACATATAAAAAACATTAAATAGATAAAAGACCTAACTACTTGAAATTCTAATATTGGGATAGTGCCAGAAAGTGACCACCTTCTCAGAATATTTCCTATCATAGTTTTTGTTTGCTCATTATTCAATGCCAGCAAGGCCAGAGGATCTTTCATAGATAACTTATATGAGGTTCTACAATTTGTTTCTGTAACATGATCAGGAGATTTTTTATAGAAAAAAAGATGTGTTTAGGAGACATATATGTGTACATTTTATTCCAGTGTAGTTTAAATCTGGTCTGACTAAACAATTGCATTTAATTACTTAGAATATCTTGGCACACACATTAGGTAAATTTGGTATATATATTGAATTAATACATTTCGTTTCTTCAACTCAACACTATTTTTAAGACTTTTGCCTACATTTTTTGTTTGAAAATAAACTGTTCTTATTTAACAACATGCCATCATTCTCTTCTATTATGGAGCACAGTGTACAAATTCACTGTTTAAAAAATCATACACACTTGTGGACTTTACAGATATTTCTACATTCCATTCACTGGCTTCTTTCCACATGGTTTTCTGTGTCTCTACTTTTTTTTAACCAACACTTTGACATTTAGGAATTGTCATCATTTATGCATTTTTTCCTGTTCAGATATGTACACAAATTAACTAAGTACATGAGAGTACTTCGAGGCCAAAAACTTGCACTTAGAAACAGACATGTCCCTCTGCAGTGAGCACAGATGTCCACTTTCTAACAACCTGACAATCTCTGTACAATATTCTGAAATCTAACCTCAATTATCCTCAAAGACTGAAATCATTTGGCATTTTTACTTCTTTTCAGGTTTCCCTGGACTAACAAATGGCTGTCTATAGAACAAAACTCACATGCTATTTATACAATTTATTCCTTTTCAAACTTGTTTATAAGTGGCCATTCATCCAATTCTATCATGTATCCCCTGGGCAGGTATTTATTTAGTGTCGAAGATAAGTTTCAGGCTCTTCTTTCTTTCTGTGGTTTAATTTTTCTTTCTTTCTATTTTTGTGGTTTAATGAGAAATAATATTTTTTTGACAGTAATCTCCATTATCATTTGGAAATATGTCTCCCAAATTATAAATATAAATAAAGCACTTTGTTGTAAAACAATAGGGCACTACACTTTGGAAGATAAATTTATATGCCTGTAATTAAATTAGCAGGAATCTTCCAATTTATCAGTTTTCTGGACTGTAATGATATGCAACACTTCGACATTACAGCATGTGCCTCACCAAGGAGTATGCAGTTTGGGGAGACTTTCATTCATTCACTGCACAAGTATTTATTTGACAATTTCAGTGTTCTGGATGCTATAATAAAAACAGGCTCGTGCCACTCAAATCCACTATCTAATTATAACTGAGAGTCAGAAGACCACCTAACCAGGAAAAGTCTCCTTATTATAAGGACAATTAAGTTCACTTTTTCCCCCAGAGAAAAAAGTAGATAGTTTTGTCTTGTACACTGTGAAGTGACCTATGGGATAATGCAATTCTGCAACATAGAGAGACTTTTATAATAGATTTTATTACAGGTTTTCCCCCCATCTTTTAAAAAAATCTAGATTAGTGGAACCATCCTGAAATACATGAGCACCTTCAGCAGATTTTTGTCTTCTGACTCAATTTGACTTGGTCATTTAAAGTGATTATTCCTGATTGACCCAAGTTGGTCACATATATACAAAATAGATATATCATACATGTTAAAATTAACTATTTCCCAAATGCCTATTAAACACAAAGAAAAATGCCATTTCTACAAGAAGTATAAATAAATCTCAAACTCTGAAAAACTAGAAATCAATAAACTATAAATTAAAATCTTCACATGAAAATATTAATGAGTTTATAAACTGAAAGTATCAAAGAATGTGAAAAGTATCTTATGAAGTCTTTAATTAAAGGATTACTGCTATTGGGTAAATATTTTTTAAAGTGCAATTCCCAAAACTTAATGTAGTGATTTACTTATGCCACAGAGATGTTAAGCCTAGCTTTCAAAGTTTGTATGTGTGAGAACTATAGAGAAAAATAACAAATATTAATACCTATTTAGATAGAGCTACTTTGAGGAGAGGGACAGAGAATTGTGAGAAGTCAGTATCAATTTTCTCATTCAAATAAGTCAAACTATGCAAAGTTTTTTATTGAGATTTCTAAATATTTGTTTGGTTTTCAATTCAAGTTGGTATTTAAAGATCCAAAAGACTTGAGAATTCTTCTTGTGGAAAAGTCAAGGGAAATTGCACTAATATTTAGTGTTCAAATCAGTCCTTAAATAGCATTCTGAAAAATCTCTTCACTGACTCTCATAGATCAGTTTCATGAATCATCTCCAGAGTTGTAGGAATGCGAAATGTTCTCAAAGGAAAAAAAGTTAGCAATTTTGGGTAGCTGCAAACTTCATATTTGAAACAAGTAGATTTGACTCTTATTCAGATAAGAAGTAAAACTACGTACCAACCCCACCAACTCTTAAATTTTGTAAGGTTAAGACCTAATCTGATATGTTGATCAATATATTTAAATAACATCAGTATTAATGAATATTACAGATACATTATACAGTTTTTTCATCCTAATTAAACTTTTTAACATAAGCAGGAGAAAGTGACAGAGGAAAAGTGAGAGAGACAATGAAAGAGAACACAGAAGACCAACGTACTTGAACGAAAACAAACTGCTACCTCTGTCTTCAGTGATATATGGGGTTCTATCCTCCATGTGCTCAGTATATGGGGATATTGACCATTCTTAGTCCCTCCAATAGACCAAGATTACTTATAATAAGTGTTTTCATCACACAAATAATCACATATTCAGCTACAAATGGCAGAGATCCAAAAACCACACTAGACTGTTATTAATATATTTTCCTTTGTTTATGCTTCAGTACTTTTGGCACATAAGGGATTATCTATGCTTCTTGGACCCTTCAACTTCATATTAAAAAATCCATCTCAATGCCTAAACAGTGGCATGCCAGAGATGCCTAATTCACAAGGTTTAGGGATATTCGTTGTCAAAAGCCATGAACATGCAAGTTGGTTAAGTGTTCTCTTTCATGTTCCTGTCTGCATTATTTCATTAGATAATGAGATGGGCTGCCCTTTCTGTCCATCACTAGAGCAGCTGGAGACAGCATTTGCTACCTGGCAAAACTTTCGAAGAAGGATCTTTCTTAGCAGCAGATAAACCCAGGGATCCAAGATCTGGTTCAGTGAAGCCAGGCGAACAGCTATTAAGAAGAAGTTGCATTCTTTCTGCTTTTCTGTCTGCAATTTGCAGTGCTCAACTGACGTCTGATTGAAGATCATTTTCAACATCATTATCTAAGAAAGAAGGACAGATAATTGTTCCAAAGATTAGTAAGGCTATACCCATCTCCTCTGCACAGTACTCAGCACATATTGGGTTTTCAATAAGTTGGTTGTTAAATGGAAATGATTAAATCAGGAAACATTTCCAATTTCAGAACATAGTGGGGAGTTACACAAGACATTCCTACGATTTTCCCACATTTTTGGCTATTTGACACACTGTAGCTTTTTAAAATGGAGAATACATTTTTAAAAAGGATTTTTTTTTTAATTTTTACAGACTGCATTTTGATTCATTGTACACAAATGGGGTACAACTTTTCGTTTCTGTGGTTGTACATGATGTAGATTCATACCATTTGTGTAATTGTATGTGTACATAGGGTAATGATGTCTGTCTCATTCTACCATCTTTAATATACCTAAGAATGTATTTTAATGTTTAAATATGTTTTTATGCTCTTGGTCCTTGGAATTAAGAAGTTTGGAAATAATACATCTCATGATTAGCCAAATTCATCTGTCTCGTTGCAAGAAATACCAGTAGGCTGACACCCAACATTTTAATAATAATCAGAATGCATTTTTAACTTAGATGTCCATAGTTTTAATTAAAAACAAACAGTTGACAAAAAAGTAGAAGCAAGAAAATGGAAAATAATAATGTTATCACCTTTAATGTTATTATTACCATTAACATTTTCTGCATCTCATTTGCCAGGGACTATGTCAAATTTTTCATATACATTTAACTAATAATATATGATAGGTGCTATTCCTACTTCCTGTTTACAGTTGCAGAAGCCAAGATTCAATGATGTGAAAGGGCTGAACCAAACTCACATATAAATTCACTAGCACACATGACATATGTATTTTATAATTTTTTTGTCTCCCTCCATACACTAGATTAAACTCATGGTAGGGATTTGGGGCTAGTTTTCCCCCCACTAGTATATTCCCAGTGCCTAGACCAATATTCAGTGCACAGTAGGTGCTCAATAAATATCAGTGAATTAATAAATGTTTATACTTGAAGGAATATATTATATGACACATGGATGATGAATATAACATTATATGACATAAATTTATTTTTAAATAGAAATTATAGTTACACTAATACTTATGCATGAATATTTGTGATTCTCACAAAAAAGAAAAATGAAGGTCTACATGTACATGAGAAGATGTTCAAACTCAATAATCATCAGAAAAAAAATGCAAATTATGACAAAATAAGTCATTTATACCCATTAGATTTACCTCAATGAAGAAAGGTGACCATATCAAACGTTAGTGAGGGTGTGGAGCAAGGAGCACCCTGACACACTAATGTTGGGCAGTTAAACTGGAGCAGGGACTTAGAAATCAAGCTGGCTGTTTCATCTGCTACCTGCCAGCAATGCCACTCCTCAGCCTGCACTGTCCCACCTTTCTCCTCCAGGAGTTGTGTACAGGACTGTTCCTAACAGCGCTGCTCGTAGCAGTCACAGACTGGCATGACCCCAGCATGCATCCATGTTCACAGCATGGAAAGGAGCTGCCTTTTTTGATCACTGTCTCCTGAATTGACCTTTCTACACCTACACAGCTACTGAGCACTTGCAATGTGGTTAAAGCACACGGAGAAGTTAGAACTTGTAGCATTAATAATTTGGTAAATTACACAACTTTGGACATATTATGTTAAATAAAATATTTACTATTGAAATTAGTGTAACTTGATTACATTTTTAATGTCTCTATAGAGAGCTTAAAATTAAATACATGGCTTGCATTTGTTGCTTACGGTACATTTATAGGAGACCCAGTCTCTCTCCTAGGGCTCACACTTCTGTGCATGTTCTGCCCACATATCCCAAATGGATTCCAACATTCCTGAGCATTAACAATACTCCTAACCATGCACTCCTAACAATGGCACTTCCTTTCTTCTGTCCCCCTGGCTCTGCAATTCAGAGTCATCATTGAATTTTTCTTTTGCCTCATCTTCTGTGATGACTTTTGTGACACTCTTATCTGAGTTAGGACTCCCCTCTCCTTTGAATTAGAGCAGTGACAGACACCTAGAGGATGCATGCGATGGAATGAATGTTCCACCAGAATCCACAGGTTTAGGTCCTGCCCCAGTGTGATGGCGTTAGCAGGTGGGCTAGGGAAGAAAGGAAGTGCCATTGCTGGGAGTGTATGGTTAGGGGTATTTTTAAGGCTCAGGGCAGAGGAGGTAGGGCTGAGGGGGTAACCACCATGGGGGGAACCCCTATGATGGGATTAGGGTCCTTCTAAGAAGATGAGAGATCAGAGCACTCTCCCTCTGCCATGGGAGGACAGTCAGAAGATGCTCTCTGCAAGCCATAAAAAGGGCTTTCATCTGAAATCAAATCAGCCGGCACCTTGATTGTGGTCTTCCCAGTCTTAGTACTAGGAGGAATAAATGTTGTTTATGCCATCCATTCTGGTTGGGTGTGGTGGTGCACACCTGCAATCCCAGCAGCTTGGGAGGCTAAGGCAGGAGGATCTAGAGTTCAAAGCCAGCCTCAGTAACTCAGAGGCGCTAAGCAATTCAGTGAGAACCTGTCTCTAAATAAAATACAAAATGGGGCTAGGGATGTGGCTCAGTGACCAAGTGTCCCTAAATTCAATACCTGGTGCCAAAAAAAAAAAAAAGCCATCCAGTGTATGATGTTCTTTTACAGCAATCTAAGCGACAAGAAAGTGCACAAAGATATCAACCCATCACAGATTCAGCTTTCAAACCAGCTCTGATCAAATCCTCTCCAACTATAAAAATGTCGATATCTTCCAGTGCTCCCCAAACAGAAATTTAACTCGGTTATTTAAAGACTTCTATATTACTACTTCAACCTATCTTTTCAGATTGCCAGATTACCACCAGATCTGACAAAAATTTTGTTCTAGAAACAAGCGGTGAATATGTGGGCAACCAATAATCAACCACGTATTTTGACACTGTAATTTCACTTAAAAGAGTTTTTCCAAGCAAAAAGTATTTATACAATTTAAAAAATGTTCAAAGAAGCATCATCAATACTAGTAATAAACTGTAAACACGTACATCTCTAACATCAGATGTAAAGCTTAATAAAGTACAACTGATTCACGTAAGAGCTTATATAAGAATTTAAGTGAAAGAACAGTTTATACCATATTATGATACATGAAAAACTTTATTGTTATTACCATTATATTATGTAAAATAGATTTTGTAAAGGAATGGAATTATTAAATGATAATTTATTATTAAACAAGTCACTAAGTTAATTTAAAATTTCATGTACATGAAAACATTTCATGGGATCTAAGAAACTCTTTTCCTTAAAGAAGGTGAATAATTATTCCTTCTGTTAATTAATATGCATTACTGTATAATATATTTACTTAAATATATTTTTCCATTAAAATACCTTCTGATTCTGACTCATAGTTCTGTGGACTGAAGATTACTTCTTACTCTAGTTGGCAAAATAATGCAACCCCTCCCCCAGAGGTATTCATTTTCAGTTTCTGGAACCTTGAAATAGTACCACATGTGGTAGAAAAGACTTTGCAGGTATGAATAACAATAAAGATCATGAGAAGGGACATTATCCTGGGTTTTCTGGGTTGGCCCCATGTAATCACATGGGCCCTTAAAACAAAGAATCTTTGCCAGCTGTGGTCAGAAGGAGATATGACCACAGAAGAGTCAGAGAGATGCAATGCTGTCAGTTTTGAAGACGAAGGAGGGAAGCCAAGACTGGAAGGCATGTAAAGTGAACCCCTCTAGAAACTGGAAAAAGCAAGGAAAGTTTTCCGTTAAAGCTTCCAGAATGTAATGGAGCCCTGAGAGTCCAGCAAGACCATAGCAGACTTCTGACCTACAGAACTGTAAGAGAAATTAGTGCACCTTTTAAGCTACCAAAACAGTAGCAATTTTAACAGCAGCAGTAGAAAACTGATACACAAATATTAACAAACTTAATATGTGTTAAGCTCCAACAAATACTAAGGGGAATGAGAAAGAATGCTCTTGAAAATGATTTGTTCTTTCTCCCAAATAAAACATCCTAGCAAGTTTGTTTACATTCTTCATTTTCTTAGGAAACTTTATTTAAAAATATAAAAAATGTAAAAGTGGATTCCTCATCCTAACTCCCATCTAAATTTGCAGGATGCAAAAAATCAATGCTTATTATTCCAGTGGCTTTTAGTTAAATTTCACTGTGTTTGACTAAAAGGTATAAAGTTACCACTTTCAACTCAGTCATCTTTAATCTTTTTTTTCTTCGTTTTATAAACAATTGCAAAAGTTTTGCCTAGCTTTGTCACTTCCTTACTTCATCCTCTAGTCAAATATATTTGACCACTTACCATCTTCCAGGAAGTACTTTAGGCCTCGTCTAGAATTATATAAAAACTCATTTAAATTGTATTTTCATTTTCTTCTATGAAATAAAATATTAAATATCTTTAACTTTTTATAATCAGGAAAATTCACAAAATTACTTATTACAATGCGATTTCAGTCATTTTACACAGTCCTTAAGTATTTTAAAATTAATTTTTATGAGGCTAATAATTTAAAATTATTTTTATGAGGCTAATATAGGTTTCATATGCCTACATTGTTTGGTATCCTGTAATTTCCTGTAATTTATGATCAACAATGCAATGATTATGAAATTACAAAACCAAGTTCTGCAAGCAATAGTTGGCACATGAGTAGAGACACTCTAGCTCTTCCCAGAAATCATGAGATGTGCAATATGAAGATAATTGGAATTAGAAGCAGTGAGCATGATACGGACATTTCCAAATGGCAGCAGAGATGGAACTGGGCTCCAAATTCTCATCTAATTTTGAACATAAATGCAAATTGTCATTTATCTGTTGACCTCCCTGAACTAAAGGAGCTAAACAGTGCTTACAACATTTATATTTTGTGTTTGCAAATATTTTTAGGCTGTTCAGACTTTGAGAGAAAATCTTTGACGTGAATATGTAGATTTCTGGTGGAATTAATACTTCCTATTAGTGCAATTCTCCTTACACAGGGGAGAAAGTACAAAGAAAAAGCCAAAAGCTGTATATTCAACCATCTCAGAGGCTCAGGGGCAGAATAGCCTCATGTAACGAGTGGTCAGGTCCAGGAGCAGTGAGACCAGTCCTGTCTGAACAGAGGTACAGATCTGTCAGCATCCTCTCCAGTCTCCACGTGACTTCCCAGGCCCTCTAGCCTCCCCGCTTCCTGTTCTCAGGTGGAATGAGAGCTCTTCACATACTGGAGATATCCAGGAACACAACTCTTATCAGAGAGCCCCAAATTTTCCACCCCTGCCTACTGGCAAGTGCAATAATCTTGCTTCATCCTAAGGAAAAAAGTGAGATGTCCCTTCCTGAGATAACAGTCTCTTTAATGTGTGAAGCAATTAACTGGGGAGAGATTTTTTTAATATTCCACATTTGGATTCTACCTTATTTTATTGAGGTGGGATTTATAATGACACATTTAAAAATCTTCAGTACTTCATTTCTTGGTTCAACAGAGCCTTGGGTTGTGGACCATGTGTATCTATTGAAGATGATGAATGAGTAAATCCATAACAACCAATTTGTGGGGGAGGAAATGAAATTGGTTAGCTTCCCTTAGGCTGTTATGGGATGTTTACACATTTCCAGTTTATTCCTCCTGTAAGTCTTTAAGAGAAATTTCCTAACAGCCAATTTTTATCTATGATGTTTTGTTTTCCATAATTTTCTGTTGTTAGACCTTGAGAGAATAACCTGCTCTACTGGAAATTCCCCCTTATCATTTGATAAATGTGTTGCCTTGTAATAAACTAAAACCAGTCTGGGCCCTTCAAACCACTTAATTGCATAATTTGAAGGATTTTCATGGGAAGAAGTATCACCATGTATTAAAATACAATTGCAGTCTTCCCAGTCGAGTCTCAACTGTGTTCTCCAGTTGTCATTTCTGCATCCCAGACTCTGTCCTCTCAGAAGCTTCCCTTGCCTTATCTAATCTGAGCACTTTGCAAACAAACAACTCATAAACATTTAAAAGATTACTAGTAGATGTGTGATTTCATCTTTATATATAATTTTATAAAGGTTTTTAAGACGACAATGAATTAGAAATCAGAACGGCTGAATTCTATTGTTGGCTCTGGCACCATTTATGACTTTAGGAAAGTCATTTACTCTCTGGGCTTTATTAAATTCACTAGTAAACAGTGGGGGTGGACTGGATGGCCTCCGCATATACTCAGATGGTTAAATTTTTTTCTGATGAATTCTGGAGCAACGTTTGAAAATGAATAAGGATTTAATTTGGAAAAACAAAGAAACCTAAAGGAAAACAGGTGTGGGATGAAAGATAAAATTCCTCTTCAGGAAATCTTCAAATATGCCTTTTTGGTTAGGAATAAATAGAGGAGAGAGGAAAATTAGAAATTTAGAAAGTATATAGTGTGTGAGAATGAGTGATCAGATTCATGAAGCTTGCAGGGAAGATTTCTTAGAAGTGGCAGACTTAGGAGAACACACTAATCAAGAGTCAAAGGTCTTTTGTAAATCTGACTCTGTTCTGATTCTAGTTCTGAAACCATTTACCTAACTTTTGATCTTAATTTTCCCTTCTCCAAAGCATGATTAATACCTGCTTACTGCATATCTTCTCCATCTAGTTGTGCAGTTGCAAAACTTAAAATAAGAATAATGAACACCTTCAATTTACATAGCACACCTCTTCCCACCCCCTAGGCACTATTGCATTATTGCATATGCTTCTTCGAGAGAATGCTTTGACAAAAAAGAACACTGGATACTCAGAGGAGTAGTGCAAGGAAATGAATGCGTTATTTATATGTGTACTCTCCTTCATTTCAACCTAATAAAAAATTTTACTGGGGGGGAAAAAAAAGAAAGGAAGAAAGGAAAAGAAACACACCTTAAATTTACACTTTAAAAATGTTTGGTAATGCAGGATATTTTTTCCATCAACACACAGAAGAGTTATAAATTGTAAAGAGTTCAGCAGCTGGATGCAGCATTATTTGTAACATAATATGCCTCTCAATTAGTGTAAACCATAAATTCTGGGTATTTGGCTCAGTATAGTTCCATGTATATAATATGTCTAGATAAACGTTTATCTTTCTACTAGAAAAATCACAAAATGTCAGTAGCTAAGTATTAAAATTCTGGTTGAAAGTGAAAGACAAAATCTACTCCATAAAATATTCATTCCTTGGAGTATAGATGACAGATTGGCTTTGTGATGCATGAGTAGGAAAAGCTATCTATTATATTTCTAATCCTGATATGGTGGGTGTCAAGAGTCTATACAATATTTTACTATTAAAATACAATTTTCTCATACTAGACAAAGGTGCCAAAAATATGCAATGGAGAAAAGATAACCTCTTCAACAAATAGTGCTGGGAAAACTGGAAATTCATATCCACAGAATGAAACTAAACCTCTATCTCTCACCCTACACAAAAATCAACTCACAATGGATCAAGGACCTTGAAATCAGATCAGAGACCCTGCATCTTATAGAAGAAAAAGTAGGTTCAAATCTTCAACTTGTTGGCTTAGGATCAGACTTCCTTAACAGGACTCCCATAGCACAAGAAATAAAAGCAAGAATAAACAACTGGGATAGATTCAAACTAAATAGTTTTCTCTCAACAAAGGAAACTATCAGCAATGCGAAAAGAGAGCCTACAGAGTGGGAGAATATCTTTGCCACTCATACTTCAGATAGAGCACTAATTTCCAGAATCTATAAAGAACTCAAAAAACTCTACACCAAGAATATAAATAACCCAATCAACAAATGGGCTAAGGATATGAACAGACACTTCACAGAAGAAGTTCTACAAGCAATCAACAAACATATGAAAAAATGTTCACCATCTTTAGTAATAAGAGAAATGCAAATCAAAACTACACTAAGATTCCATCTCACCCCAATTAGAATGGCGATTATCAAGAATACAAGCAACAATAGGTGTTGGAGAGGATTGGGGAAAAAGGTACACTCATACATTGCTGGTGGGACTGCAAATTAGTGCAGCCACTCTGGAAAGCAGTGTGGAGATTCCTTAGAAAACTTGGAATGGACCCACCATTTGACCCAGCTATCCCACTCCTTGGCCTATACCCAAAGGACTTAAAATCAGCATACTACAGAGATACAGCCACATCAATGTTCATAGCTGCTCAGTTCATAATAGCCAGACTGTGGAACCAATCTAGATGTCCTTCAATTGATGAATGGATAAAGAAACTGTGGCATATATATACAATAGAATATTACTCAGCTATAAAGAATAATAAAATTATGGCATTTGCAGGTAAATGGATGAAATTGGAGAATATCATGCTAAGTGAGATAAGCCAATCTCAAAAAACTAAAGGACGAATGATCTCGCTGATAAGCGGATGATGACACATAATGGGAGGTGGGAGGGGGTCAAGAATGGAGGAAGGAGGGACTGTGTAGAGGGAAAAGAGGGGTGGGAGGGGTGGGGGGAAGGAAAAAATAACAGAATGAATCAAACATCATTACCCTATGTAAATGTATGATTACGCAAATGGTATGCTGTTACTCCATGTACAAACAGAAACAACATGTATTCCACTTGTTTACAATAAAAATAAATTACCCCCCCAAAAAAAGAACCCAATCAATAAATGTAAAAAAAAAAAGATCATTGATCCTTAAAAATGTTTAGATTGAAGATATTTTTTTCTCCCCAAATATAGTTTCATTTAAACCCAAAATGTTTGATCCTATTATCCTCCCAGGGAATGACAGTATAGTGACAATGAAAAGCAGTTGAATGCTTAGAATAATCAGAGATGTGAATTAGTTTTATGTTGAGGGATATTCAACTCATTATAAAAACAAACGGCAAATAATGGGGCAGTACTTGAATTTGGAACACCACTGTATATATTTTGTATACCTACTCTAATGCAGCTATTTAAAAAACATTTTTGAAGATTAGTAGTAAGGATATATTCAGGATATGAAAAGGGGAAACAAATGTTTATTGCCTAATTTAATTCAATTAAAAATAAAACTTCTGTGTGTCTACATACAAAAACCACTAGAAGCAGTTACCTGTGAGTGAGCATTAGGGTGATTTCTATTTTCTTCTCTATATTTTGTTTTCTTAAATTCATCCCAATAAACATTTTTTTTTCTTAAAGAGAGACATTCAATTAGAATAGTGAAAGACTAGTTACACCTAGTATTCTATTAACTTATTGGTAAAATGTTAGTGCCACAATCTGGCCTAGCACAATAATATGGCCATTTTTGCTTGAATTCTTAGGTAGTCAATGTGTGCATAATTTACAATAGAAAAAAGTCTATAGTTGATAATCAACATATTCATGATAATTTGTGAAAGGGAATTGGAGGTTTAGGGGTAAATTACTCGCCTCTGCAATTGACTTCAGGGACAATACAGACATGGGGTGTAAAAAAGTTTCCTTTCTGTGTCACGGTCAATACGCACAGCAGACCGATGCTGGTGTTTCTACCCTGATATGATAAGTTGTTATTTAAGTCTGTGGCACGTCCAGAGGACACTCTTTTGTATCTCTGCTGTGGGAAGACTTCATCTCATAGGAGGACCCAAAACAAACACTTGGGATGGACACTAGGTGAGTATGTGCAGATTGGGGTCTCCTTGGAACCAAGGTCCCCAGCCATACCTCAACCCTGTTCAGCTTGCTCACTCTCATGCTCCATAGAGGCTACTTACACATTCTCCACTGCCTTCGCTGTCTTGAATCACCTTACAGAAGGAACAATCTGGTGGTTAGGGTCTTGCCTTCTTACCACTACCTTTAGCCTGTGCAGCCAGCCATTCTTCCTTTCCTCCAATATTTTTTTTTTTTTTTTTTTTTTTTTGCAGTGCCTGGTTCTGCTTATGTGACTTGCACTGGATTCAACACATTCAATACTGAAATCATCATCTTCTTCAAAGGTTCCTTTCCATGGATCTTCCCTAACTCAGTGAACCCAGTAACATAGGAGTTATCCTTGATTCGTTTCTCTGGTTCTGTGTCTTTGTCTCTTTCCTGATTCTACTTGCTTTGGCAAATTCCTTACATCCAATCGATTACAAAGTTTCCAACTAACCTAATTTTTGAAAAGTTATAACATCTTTTATCTTTACTCCTATTTGACCCTAAACCTGGGTCAATGTTGTCTCTCGTATCAACCACCCAGTGTCTGATAGGTGATTCATCAGCCTCCATTCGGGACCCTCCATGCTGCTGCTTACAAAAGATGGTTGTCATATAAAATGGATTGTGTTTTTCTACTTCAAACAGTTCTTCATTTATATTCATTGCCCTGAGTAATGCTGGGGCATAAAATAGCTGTACCCCACAGTGAAGGCTCCAGAAGCAGCCTTTTTTACTTTAACCCTCCCTACTTTTGTGTCTTGGAGCTGTCCACAAAGAAATTTTCTCACCTACTTTTCCAACAGTAGATCATAAGGCCCCCATTTCCAAGGGTCATCCCATTCCTGGAAAGAACACCACACAGAGAAACCAGGAAGAATCTGAACAGGCAGACTTCCTGGGTTCTCCCTTGGTCTCCCAGATCTCACTTTTTTTGTTCTGTCGCATTTCTACATGCTGCCTATACTTCACCAGACCTAAACTTAAAAATGAATGGTTCATCCCAGGTCTTTGGGTCTTCCATTTGAAGGCTCTTGTGTTATGTAAAACAATGATCAGACATATTTGTTATACGTTTCTCTGCTTAAAATGTCTTTTGGTATAGGGGTGTCAGTCATGACCCTCTATGATGGGAAATGGATCACCCCTCTTTGGGCCCTCCAGTATAAAGCCCAAACCTTTAAAACAAGATTCCTGTTCTAATTCTCACCATCCCTCACCCACACCTCCATATCCCAATCATCCAGAACTTCTTTCAATTCTTCAAACGTGCCAGTTCTTTCTTGAAACTTTAGAACTATGGATCCCTGAATCTTAAAACTCTCATTCCTCCCTTCTTTACTTGACTAATTCTGACTTACATTTCGTGTGGAGTTGAATAAGTAGTTATGTAGTAGGTCCCTTGCCAAAAGCAAGTCTTAATTCTCTAGTTTCTTTCTGAACACTTTTTATTATCATTTGCTTTGTCACTCTCAATACATGAACATTTCTATTAGAGTAGGGACCATTTCTTTTGGTTTTGGTTTATCATGGCAAGGGCCTAACCCAGAACATAATACATTGTAGATTAGTCAACATTTTTCATGAACAAATAAGGGTACAGTGTATCCTACATATTTGAAAATAATGGATTCTAGAAATTTCACTTACCGAACAAATCTACCACCATTCATCCCTATTAAGACTCCGAGCCTACCTTCCTGCCTGCCTGTCTACTTGCCTTCCTTCCTTCCTTCCTTCCTTCCTTTCTCCCTGCCTCCTTTCTTCCCTCCTTCCCTTCAGGGTGACAGTTTAGATCTAGGTACTGATGAACTCTAGGTATATTTTCTTGTCACTCATAATTTTAAGTGAAATGTTGTGGTGTTCAGATCATAGCTATAGTAGTAACCCTGAAGCTGATAAATTGGGCTAGAGAATCAAAAGTAGAAACTGATATTTTAAATAAAACATATTGAATCTATAAGAAAGGAAGACTCCTATTGCCTATTTAATAAACCATTTTTTTAAAAAAATGTAGCCCAAGGGGGAAAACCTGCATATCAGCATAGTCTTTAATAAGGATACTTGCTTTCATTTTGAATACATAGCGTCAAAGTCTTTTTATTGCTATAAGAGTGCCACACATGATTTTAGGACCCTTTGCTTACAGAATTCTTGTAATGAGTTCATATCACATAATAATAAATATTTAAAATACTCCTCAGAGTCTAAGAGATAACATATTGTTTAAGTATATTTTCTGCAGCTTTAACAAAATACCACAGATTGGGTAATTTATAAACAATAGAAGTTTATTGGCTCTTGATTTTAGAGGCTGATAAGTCCAAGAACCTTGTACTAGCATTTGATGAGAGCCTTCACACTGAGTCAAAACATGGCAGAAAGGCAAGTAAGCCCATGCAGGACAGAGAGGAAATTGGGCCAAACTCACTTATTTTATCAGAAAGCATCCCCCCCCCAACAATAACTAACAACAATTTAACAGCACTACTTCATTCAAGAGGCAAGAGCCCACATCACCTAACCACCTTTTAAAGTTCCTACCTCTTAACACTGTTACAATGGCAACTAAATTTTCAACATGTTTTGGAGGGGTCATTCAGACAACAGAAAACATCAATAACAGTTCAATTTACTTGCAAAATGTCCTGCCACTATTAGGCTTCTACTCATTATTGGCATCTGGAACTCCTAAACATCACATTAATTCACTTTCTTGTTTTCAATACAATAGCCTCATGAAATTTCCCAGTTTTCTTTATAGTCAACTCTCATCCTGTTGATTGGAAATAGGGGCTGAGTAATCATGCAATGCCAAATCCACAATTAGAGCGGAAAAAAGTATAAAAGTGTCACAAAATATAATAGCATTTTTCCTTTTTCTTTTTTTCTCTTTTCTTTTTACTTTTTCTCTTCTCCTTCTCCTTCTCCTTCTTGTAGTGGTACTAGGGACTGAACCCAGGGGTGCTGAACACAGAACTACATCCCCAGCCCTTCTTACTTAATTTTGAGACAAGCTCTTGTTAAATTGCCAGGCTGACCTTAAACTTGTCATCCTCCTGCCATGGCCTCCCAAGTATTTGAGATAACAGGTATGCACCACAATTGGCACTTTTTCTTTGATGTTAGAAATATTCTGTGATTTCTCTCTCCTTTTGGGGATACCATGTAGAAGGGCTAAAGACACTGATTCTGCAATCCCCTCACTTCACAGGTACAAGGCATACTGAAAACTGTCAAATAACAGACCCTGTCTTACAGCAAGAACTATGTAAGTTATTAACATTATATTTTAATGGTTCAATTTTTTTTGGGGGGGGGTATGAGGGATTGAACCCAAGGGCTTAACCACTGAACCACATCCTTAAGTGTTTTTTTTTTTTTTTTTTAAGTATGTTGAAACAGGGTATCCCTGGGTTGTTTAGTTCAGGATATCACTAAGTTGCTGAGGCTGGCTTTGAACTTGCAATCCTCCTGCCTCAGCCTCCCAAGGTGCTGGTATTATAGGCATCCACCACAGTGCCAAACTATTTTGCTTATTCAGATATTGAATATAATAAGAGGAAACATGCAGGATCTCTTCATTGTCACCGACTAGGTTTATGAATTCAAATTAGGAAGAGGGTGGCTATGACATGCCACCACAACCATGATAACTTGCTATTGTCCATTATAGGGTCCATGGTGGCTACTTACACTTCCAGTCACCCAGGAAGGCGTATGCAGCAGCACTATAATACATGGTCATAATCACTCCCGTCATTCAGTACAGAGTTGGTAGGTGACAACCATCCAGTGTCATGTGACAGTTACATTCTTCATTTTTTTAACCTAATTTTGTGGAAATATCCTACATTTCTTTTTCAGATAGTCAGACTTCAAACTATCACTTCAATTGTGGTCAGCATTTGAATTTTGTATCAGGTTTGAGGGCAGTTAGAAGAAGATTAAATTCTCATTATATTTAATGCAGGAAAATGGAAAATTTTAAACTGTTCATCTTCTGTTTACTCCCTGAGGCTGCTTTTGTCTCATTCATTGATTTATTTGGATTGATACCATTTGGTCCAGCAGCGAAGTAAATAATAGCAATAAGAAGCATCAAACATGAGGAAGAAAGCTATTTTTCCTGTGATACAAAGTCCTAATTCCTTTGAGGATCAGGGCTTGCTTCTGTAGAAAACTAAGCAGATCACATCACCTGACTCCATTAGTTCCCTCACTTCTTTAAGTGTGAACTCCATGAAAGTAATTTTTACCGCACTAATTAGCTTCCTGGGGAAGGTTTTTTCTTTCTTTCTTTCTTTTGATGGGGGAGGGAGTACTGGGAGTTCAACACACAGGAAATTTACCACTGAGCTACATCCCCGTTCATTATTTTTTATTTTGAGACAGGGTCTCACCAAGTTACTTAAGGCAACTAAGATGCTGAGGCTGGCCTCAAATGTGATCCACTTGTCTCAGCCTCCCACGCCACTGGGATCACAGACATGCACCACATCCACCTAGGGAGGATCTTAAACAGGTAATCATAAAATTATTCATGCCATTATCATAGGGAAAATGCTTTGGATGAATTCATTCTAATACACATACTCCACGTAGAAATTTCTGAGAATGGTTTTGAGGTATTGGCAGATGGATGCTAGTGGGACTGGAAATATACAGCACCTCACCACATTTGACCAGAATAGCTGTTTCTACCTGCTTCTCTGAAGAGATTTATTGAATTAAATCACTCAGCTAAAAATAAAAGTGGAAAATCATTGGTTTAATGTGGTGCTAACAGAAAGATTTTCAAGAAATATATTCGAAACTCAAGTGTGAACCACATGCATACTTTGAGTATTCTAGTAGCTGCATTTAAAAAAAAAGAAACATGTATAATTGACCTTAATAATGTATTTTAATTTATCCAGCATAATGAAATGTTCATTTCAACATGTGACCATTATAAAAATACCAATCAGATTTTCCATTCCACATTTTCGTATTTGATCTTCAGACTCTGGTGTATATTTACACTTACTATATATCTCATTTTGGAATAATCCTGTTTCTGTTTTCTATTACCCACATATGGCTACCATATTACACAGTGCAGGTTCAATGCTTTTTATTTTTTGAGAGTTTCCCATTTGTATTATCTCAATTAAACAGCATAGATACCATCACTGCTCTCCATCCATTCCTTCATCCCCCTTCTCATCAGCACATTTATTTCAACAGAGCCCATGTGATTCAGGGCTGACCCAACTCCAGCTACAGGAATGGGCCTGGGTCAGGGATGATCATGTGTTGCCATATTAACCAATGAGATCCAAAGGGGACATGGAGGGGGGGAGTTTCCTCATTTTTATAGAAACCAGTCATAGAAGAAAAACACAGCTATTCTCTTCTGCAAGGTTAACTAGGAAGACTGTACTAGCCACCTAAGGGAAGAAGCCACAGGACGAATCCAGTACTGAACTGCAGAAGAGAAGCAGGGCCAACCTCACTTCTAATGTTAATGCTAAAGGTTTGGACTAACCTACTGTGAAGACTGGACTTGGCTATTAGGCTTTTATTCCCAAACCACTGAATTATGCCATGTCCACCTCTGAGGACCATCTGAGTGTAGTTAAACTCTCAAGCATCTTTTGAAGCATTATGCTCTCCCCTTTCTTTGTTATTTTTACTGTTTCCCTATTGTTGCTAAAATCTCTCATCGTCTAATTGTGTTTTCCTGGGGCAACTCCCCAAACCTCCTTTTCATTTTTGTCTTCTTTGGACACCAAGCCTCACAGCAGCTGTTTTCTATTGCTCCCATTCATTGCTCCTAATTAACGTTTCTCTTCCATTACAAAAACAATGTTGTTTCTCCTCCCATCTTCGTCTGTCCTAAAACTATTTTTAATCTTCTTAAGATTTTTATCACTAATAACAAAGTGGAAACAATAAAGTTAATGAATAAAGAGAATAGTGAAATATTCTTTAAAATGTTGACAAATTTTGCTGTATTAATAGGATCCATTATTATTAGATACAAGTTGGATTAGTGGTTTGAGGGTGAAAAAATTGGGGGTTTGGTTTGTAATACCGTCTATTTGCTGTGAGTCTTAAAGCATGTAGTTTACTCACCAAATATAAAAATGAAATAAAATAAAAAAAGGATTGATACCACCTATGTTGCCAAGATTGATGTGAAGATTAATAATCACATAATTAATGTAAAACTCTTAAAGTTAGGATTCATGCCACAATTTCTGATTCCAAATCTAATCTCCTCTTTACTATATTCCAACTTCCTTTCTTCCTTCATCTACAATCATTTATCTAAAGGCTGCTATGGGCCACACCGATTTATTGACAAATAAGGCAAAATCTCCATTTTAAGCATTTTATAATTTACAGTGAATAGAATAAATAGAAGTATATTAATAAAAGGGAGTTTATATAGCTTAGTAATTAACTGCACAGGCAATCCAATGAGACAAATCTGGATTTGAAGGCTGACTCTGCTTTTCATTAGTTTTGTTGACCCTGGGAAAGTTATTTAACACTCAAAACCAACTTTTTCATAGTATCTCCTCAAAGGTTGTTGACAGAACAAATGAAATTATGTCTCTGAACTGCAACTGTGTGTGCCTTCTAAAGTAAGCATTTGCTACTTGTGGGTAATCATCAAGGTCATGAATGTAAACATAACAGTGTACAATTAAGTGATAAATGTATGTGCAGGTACTATGGAGTAAAGAAGAGGGGCATTGAAATCAGTCTCCAAAGACAGGCATGCACTGACTGACATACTTGCAATCCTTGCAACTTAGCAGGCTGAGTCAGGAGGATCACAAGTTTGAGGCCAAACTCAACAACTTAACAAAATCCTGCCTCAAAATAAAAATTAAAAGATTAAATAAAATTTAAAAAGGCTAGGGTTGTGTTCAGTGGTATAGCACCCCTGGGTTCTATCCTCCGTACCAAAAAAAAAAAAAAAAAAGGCTCCAGCTTCAGGAAAGCACAGCCTCACTGCCTCCTTTCATAACAGTGGACACTTATTTTGAAAGATGAAGTGTGAAATTGTGTGACTCATTCTAGAAACAAAAATTGAATTTTATGACTGAAGGTAAGGGTACTGGGAAAGGAATGGAAAATGAGGCGAGACTGAGGAGGGTAGCCAAATCCAAGATTCCAAGGATTAAACTAAGGAATCCAAACCCTTTTAATGTGAGTGACATGTGCTAAATGATTCCATGCCTGAATTCCATGTTAGAGGCTATGTGGTCACACTGAGGTCCTCTCAGTTTTTGTCTTCTCCAAAACCGTAAGAAAAAGATGAAAGCAGGTTTGCAAGAATCCCAATTGCACCGTATCATGCTGGAAGTTTTAGGACTGTCAAAACAAATTTTCTAATTTTGACTATAGTCAAACACTTTCCCACTAAGCAAAGAGAACTCAATAAACAGTTTTGTTTTATAAATAGTTTAGTGAAAAGAATAATATTTGCAACTTTTACCAGCTAAAAAAATGTTTGCCTAATAAAACTTCATTGCTATGTGAGTGTTCCAAGTCTGAAAGACACAGAATTGGATGAAATCGATGCTATTCCCTTTTGAAAAACACCTCTTACACTGCAGGTATCATGGTAAGATGGGATCCTTTAACAGATTACTGTTGGATAAGTGTAGCTTTCTGCAGGGATTTTCAGAATATGTTCATTAGCAACTCAAGCTCCAAAGATCAATTTATCAATGGATATTCTATAGGAAATCTATAATCACTGTGATTAGCCAGCTTGAACATTTTTTTGTTTGATTTTTTTTTTTACTGTTCACAATCATCCCGTTTTTTTCTGTAGAACATTCACAATGAAGTAATTAAAAATGCTTCAGTAAGTTAATAAAGAAGAAAGAAACAATAGAAAATAGAGCACTAAAGTGTAGAGAAGCCTGGGGCTTACCAATTACCAGGAGTCTGATCAAGTAAAGTTGTATAATCTAAATCTTCATGTGTGCAGTTGATAAATGGGAATGAAAAATACTAATCATAAATTTTTGTAAGTTAAATTAGACAATAATATTAAAGGACAATTCTTATTTCCACAATCCCCCAGTGCTGGGGACTCGAACCCGGGCCTCGAGCATGCGAATCAGGCACTCCACGTGATAGGCTATATCGCCAGCCCAAAGGGCAGTTCTTAAGTACCTGCACATAGTAGTCACTCAGTAAATGAAGTCTTTTCATTCTACATGTCTCTCTTCAGTTTCTTCTCTAACAGTTTCACTGTCACTCCAGTTCAGTAGATATGTAGCAGGAAACACACACACACACACACACACACACGTACAAAACCACATTACTGTTATAATGTTTCTGAGAATGAATTAGAGGGTAAAAATGAACTCGCCCCTTTTATTATTGATATTCCACTTTAGATTTCCTTCTTCTCTGTGTTCTCTGGGTGGGAGAGAAATCCCAGCTCATACTTCAGACACTGGACCCATCACAGCGGCATGCAGCAGGCACTTCTGAAGCAGAACCTCAGCTGTGTAACCTGAAGCTCAGCATCCAGAACATCCAAGACACTGCCTGTCTTCCAAACCGTGCTACCAACTTTCTGTTGATTCTGTGAGTCCCTGATATCCTCCCAACACCTGCCCTTTGTGCTTGAAGTCAGTGTTTTAGTCAGTTTTTTCGCTGCTGGAACTGAAAGACCCAACCAGGACAACTGTAGAGGAGGAAAAGTTTATTTAGGGGCTCACAGTTTCAGAGGTCTGGGTCCATAGACAGCCAGTTCCATTCCTTGGGGCTCAAGGTGAGGCAGGACATCATGGCAGAACAGTGTGGCAGAGGGAAGCAGCTCACATAATGATCAAGAAGCAGAGAGAGACTCCACTCTCCAGATACAAACATATACCCTAAAGCCCCACCCCCAGTGCCCACCTCCTCCAGCCACACCCCACCTGTCTCCAGTTACCACTCAGTTAATCCAATCAGGGATTAATTCACTGATTAATTTAAGACTCTCATGACCTAATTGTTTCCCTCTGACCCCTATCACATTGTCTCATCCGTGAGTTTTTGGGGGACACCACATCTAAATCATAAGTCAGAGTCTAGAGTTTGCTACCCAGAACTAAGTCTGTGAAGGAGACTATAGCTCTGAAGTAGGAAGGTATTTCCATACTTCATGATATTCATCTATAACTTACAACTATATGCTAAAGGAAAGAATTTAAAAATGTTTCCTAATGTCTTTCATAGAACAAAAGCTATTATTAATTACTTTTGGATTCAGGCAAATCCTTATTCTATTCTTGGAGGAAATTACTACCACTAAATAAATTTAAAAATCTGCCACCCAGCATGTTGGCTGTTAGCACACTCACTGATTTATAAAGAGAGAGCCAGTTGCCAGATTAACATCAAACTCAGACTACAACTCACCCTTTATGGAAAAATCCAGAAAGAACTTGCTTTTTCTTCTCTAGTCACCTCACTATGGTGCCCACGGAGTATTTGTGAACTTTTAGAGCCTTATACAGCCACCTCTGTTCCACTGCAAACCTCTCATCACACCCTTAACTCATTTCTGCAATATTCTCTGAGCCTGAATCTCTAATTGTAGTTTAGCAAAACTCAGAGTAGTCTTTGAAGATGAAGCAGGGTACTGAGACTTTTTGTCATCTATAGCTGTTTCTTCTGTTAACAAAACAAAACAAGAATAGAAAAGAAAGAAATATCTCCAGTGTTTAAACAGTGATTCAAGTTGATGAATACACAGAAATATTATATTGCTATAAAGTAAAATTAAAACCCCACATGCAAACTATAAATATAAACCTATCAACCTGAAGGTTTGGAAAAAAGAACATAGGACCTAGCCAAGAAGCTGAAAAGCTTTCTTAGACTGGTTCTCTAGAAGTCAAGACCTGAACTTGGGATTCTAACACATGGCAAGGAGCTGAATTTAGAGGCACAGGGAGTCCTGGCTTCAGTCTTCCACAAGCCACCCCGACTCTTGACACCCTTATTATTTACATGAATCAAGCAACTGACCCTCTTCCATTTTTCTTTTTTTCTTTAAACTAGTTTGCATTAGGTTTCTGGGTTTACAGTCAAATAATCTTGATTTTAAATGTAGGGAATATTAATTTGGGAATAGCTACCCGTTCAGAAGCAAAGGTCAACAATAATAAGAGCTGGTTTAATAACAACCACAATAAATAGTTTCTTCTGAGACCAGGCCTGGAAGTTAGCTTAGTCTGCCTCTTTTTCAGAGGATCATGTTTCTCAGGACATTTTATTACTTTATAAGCAAACTTTGCTAACTTTACTGTGTCTCAGTGTGACTGTATTGATTCATATCTCAGAAACTGAGGAACAGCAGCTATGCCATGAAACTTACATCCTGACTCTGCTCTAAGCTTCACTTCCTTCTCAGGAACCCAGTGCAGAGCCATTTGTGGGCTGCTGGTCACCTCACCACCAGAGGCCCCGAGAGGAAGAGGGGATCTCTTTCTATTTCAGAGTCATAGGATGTGGATTAGAGAAATGACAGAATGTCAGGTACTCTGTCTCCAAAACTGTGAAGAAGTCCACTCCTCCACTCCAGTCCCAGCTGCCATGGTCCCTCACCTTCAACAACCTTCTAACTGGTCTTCCTGCTCCCACACACCTGACTTTCTGAAATTCCATCTCCACACAGCTACCGGAAGGGTCTTTTAAAAACATAAATTCAGTAATGTCACTTCACTGGTTTTTACTAAATAACATCAGAACTCCCAAGAGTGACCCCACACCACTGGGCCCCAACATTCTCTCTGACATCAACATACAGCACACCTCCATTTCCATTTCACTTCCAACACGCTGTATTTCTTCTATCTCTTGAACAAACCAAGAGGTAATGTGTTCCCTCTGCTTTGTTCCCTCTAGCTAGTTGCTTCTAGATGGATCCTACCTATGGCTTTCATTCAGTTCTCAGCTTAAATGTTACCGCTCCGAGTTCCCAACAACTCAGTCTACATCATATCACGTGGTTCTGTTTTCTTAATAGCATTGAGTCACAATCTGACTTCATATTTATTTATTTGTTTATTGTACTAGAATGCAAATTCCCCAAGAACATGGAAATAGTCTAATTCACTACTGTATTTCCATTGCCTGGAAATATGCCTGGCACATACTTATATATTCAATAAACAATCATTGAATGCCCGAATAGACAAATGAATTCCAAATGGTTCTCAGCTTTGTTCCTCTTTTGAAAAGTGACTACGGAAAATACCGTTGTTCCTTAGAGTCACAACCTCAAATTTCTTCAGGAAGTCACCATATAGAAAACACTTTCCTTGAGAGCAAGGGATGCACAATTGTTCTGTCATACTGTAGTAGCACAGTCCTTCACATATGACCAACAGTCAATAGATGTCTGGTCAATAAACCAATAGAATGTGCTTTCTGCCTCTGCCATTGTCAAGGTAATTTCAAGTTCTTTTCTGGTTCATAAACTTAGTAGCAGTCCTCAACAGTAAATACAAAATGATAGTGTCAGACAACTTGAAAAGTAAAAAGATACCTCCAATTAAATTTTGTTCTGATGGACCCACTGATGATGAGGCTGAGCTTCATCCCAGCACTAGGGCATGGGTGCAGTACTGTAGCTCAGTGGCAGAGCATTTGCCTAGCGCATGTGAGGCACTGGGTTCAATCCTTATACTGCATAAAATAAACAAATAAAGGCATTCTATCCATATACAACTATAAAAAAATTTTAAAAATTACGTTTGCTCTATTAATCTGAGCTGTGAGCAAGAGGAAACCATAGTCCATCTGGATTGCCCTCATCTGCCACTTTCAGCATTTAACAGGATTAAACTACTTCCTAAAGATGAGTGCAAGCACAAGGTAAGAAAGTTGCTGTTCCCACCAGGATGGGGGAGATGATGGCCTTCTCATACTCTAGAACATGAACGACAAAAGGAGATTCCAGTGAAGTTTTTCCAAGATGGAGACAGGGTGCTTATCAAAAAGAAAGCATAACTAAGGCTTTTAGAAACAAATGTTGAAGGCCAAAACCCAACATCAAAGGAACTTGTGTCTGTGGAGAAAGCTTCAATGCTGAGACTCCAGCATTAGAGTCTCCTGGCTATGTGCTCCAGAAAAGTGGTGGAGTCAGAGGGTTTAATAAAGAAATCACATGCCTGTCATGTGCTCAAGGTGTAAGCCTTAGTGGGAAAATAAAGTGATGCATTTTGAAAAAAGCCAGTGTGTTAGATTTTAGAAGTGATTTTAATACTCTTTGTAGAGGACAGAACATGAGAAGCCATCCCTTTCTTTGGATCACTTTTCTATTTTGTAAAGGGAGAATTCTACTCTGAAATCAACTCTCCTGCATCCTTTCTGTCAGAACCAGTGTCACTGAAGTCACCTTCAGAAAACAGATGAACAGGTGTGCCCTCGTGAGATCTCTGTTTGAGACCCTGCATATGAATCTCCCTCACATTTTCACAGCCAGATCCACAGCTCTTGGAATTCAGAGGCAGGGACTCCTGACTGTCGGGGATAATGTGGTGGGGCATTGTTTTTCTACTCAAAATTGTCACAGTCTCTTTACATGTTCATCCAAAAGTTCATTGTCAAATGCCTCATTTGCTTACCCTTTAACAGTGCCAGCCATAAGCTGAAAGACCCAAGCAAAGATTTCCTTCAACTACAGTGCAGAATAATTCTAAGGATGATCTAAACCCCTTTGTCTCACCACCCTAAGAGTCTTCTCAAAGACAGGCTCTTAAGCTGATGTGAATTCTTTTAGTTGAGAGTTACTTTTTTTTGCCTTCTTCTTTTTTTTTTTTTTTTTATTCTTAGTTATACATGACAGTAGAATGTATTTTGGTAGACTATACATATATAAAGTATAACTTATTCTATTAGGTTCCCACTCTTGTGGTTACATGATGTGGAGTTACCCTGGTCATGTATACAGATACAGGGCTATGACAGTTATGACCAATTAATTCTACTGTCTTTCCTATTCTCCTCCCCCCTCCCTTCCCTTCATTTCCCTTTGTCTTGTCCAATCTATTTCTATTATTCCCCTCCCCAACCTCCCTTGATTTGGGTTAGCATCCACAAATCAGAGAAAACATTTGGCCTTTGGGTTTTTTGGGATTGGCTTATTTCACTTAGCATGATATTCTCTAGTTTCATCCATTTGCTGGAAAATGCCATAATTTCATTCATCTTTGTGGCTGAGTAATATTCCATTGTGTATATATACCACATTTTCTTTATCCATTCATCTGTTGAAGGGCATCTAAGTTGGTTCCATAGCTCGGCTATTGTGAGTTGAGCTGCTATAAATGTGGATGTGACTTCATCCTTGTAGTACGCTTTAAGTCCTTTGGGTATAGATCAAAGAGGTGAGTGAAAGGGGGATAAAAAACACTCCACCGATACTCAATATCAGACAGAAAGTTTCTTAAAAGCCAGCTAACCCACCCCCTCAAACCTACACCTGAGGAAGCAAAACTCTGAGGAAGCCTGCAGGCTTTTGTCATCTCCTCCTGCAAGCTCCTGACATAGTGGCACTCCACCCTCCCCTTCCTTCCTCCTGGGTGACAGGTATTGTTGGCACTCCCAGGCCGTCAGTGAGGGTGCACCGCTGCCTGGCTTCTTAATCTGGCCGACATTTTGAAAGATATTACTTTGTAATTTAATGGAGATCATGTTAGTGTTACCTTATTTTGAGTGAGAAGATTCTGATTTCAAAGCCAACTTGTGTGACTTGCCATCTTGATGTTTTAGAACTATGAAACAATGGTTTATACTAGCAGGGAAGACATTGTAGCAACCCTGAATCTTTTCTGGAATGCAGTAGTGATAATGAGGCATAATATAGGCATCTTTTCTTAAAATTCCTGGAAGTGTATACTTCCAGGTTCTGAAATCCAGTTGTTAACGTTTTTAAACCTAACGTTTAACAATTTTATCACCAAATTTTCTTTTGAAATGTTCCTTTTGTCATTCAGTTATTTTCTTGGACTTGATCTATTAATAATTTTATGAGATGATATACAGGCTTTCTTCTGAAAGCTGGTTCTCACGGATTGCAGCATCTGAGCTCCCTGGTATTTGCTATATTTACTAGAGTGCCTGGCTCAAAATGTATAAAAATCTACAGCAGTAGTTTCATGTAAATACCCACAAATTTACATTGTTAATATAACCTAATCCACTGGTAATCTGTACAATGCTGGATGCATGCACAGATTGCATTGTGTATTTAAAAAATGTGACTTCTTTGTGTTAAGAAATTAAATAAATGAGTATTTTCTGTAAAGTCAAGGAATAGGGCTAGCACTGAAGGGTGGCAACCAAAGGGAAGACAGATTCTGGCTCAATCATTAAGGGAGACGATTTTTTTCTAGTGCAAAGAACAAATCAAGATGAATTGGGTTACCCTGAGGAAAGAGCCAGCCTCTCTACATCTCAGCTTGACAAGCTTGAGGTTGAAATCACTCAGCTTCTTTCAGCTTTAATTTTTTTATTATATATAAATTGGAGATAATAATACCTAATGTGTAGGATTGCCATAGGAAACTAGGAAGATTATATGTGAGAAATAATATGGCACAATACTTGACTTTAACAAATTGCATCAGGCTCCATGAAAAGCAACAAATTTCCTGTAAGTAAAGGTGTTCGAACCAAGTTTGACTTTTACTAAGAACACTCTAGAAAGAGATAAAACATTCGATTACTGAATGACTTTATGAATTCAGAGAGTTTATAACGTGAACCCTCTTACTTAACAAATATGTAACTCAAGTACAGAAAAGCAATACAACTTGCACAAGATGAAAGATTTCTTCTTCCTAATCTTTAAGGCAATCTACCAATGTGCTCCTCCCTCCTTCACCCTTCCATCCCCCCTGAACTCATGGTATTTCTTGGCATTCCCAAATGTACTTCAACCACAACAGACTGGCTTGCCATTCCCACAACCACCTGGTTTAATTTTTCTCTGTGCTCCACACAGACCCACAGCTGACCTCCCCCACCAGTTCTTTGCCACGCTACTTCCCTCCCCTCTTTTAAAGCAACACTTTAGCAAAAAGTTTTTCTTCCTATTGACATTTCTTTATCTCCGTTTTCAGACTCAAGGGCTTTGATGTCCTACTCCTCTAAATCATAAAGCAAGCTGAAGGCTCTTTTTCACATTCAAAGCTGATCAAATCACTACTTTACTCAAAACTTCTGGTTGCTTTCAATTGCTCTTGACATAAAAATCCAGACTTCCAAACTCAAATGAAAAGGTTCTGCATTATCTGGCTCTGCCTATTTCCCCAGTCTTACATTGAAGCTGTTCTCCCTTGATTTACTCAAATGGGTCCATCTGGCTTTCTTTCAGTTCCTCCAGTGCCTCTTGTTCTTTCCTACCATTGATGGTTTCACATACTGCTCTCTTCCTTGAAATCTCACCTTTTAATATTCATCAGTACATGACCGAGATGCCTCCCTAAGCTCCCAAGTCCACCAATGCATTTACCTCTTGCCTTTTTAACATACTCCTTGTTTATATATGCGAGACAGAAGCCGTCCCTGATTCTGTTTAAATGAGCAAAGCAAATTACATTGGAGCAGATGTTACAGAAGTAAGAACCACTTACTTTGGTAAATGCAGAATGATTAGATTTACATAGTGGAAATTTTGTCATGTAATAAAAGGAAAACCCACTCAACACTCCTAGGTAGAGACAGCTGTCACTTGGGAAGCAGTAGATCATGCTTAAGGGGCCCAGGGTCTACTGCAAAAGAAAATAACAAGGAACTTAACCTGCCTTCCCGAGGTGGGAAGCCAAGAGAGTTGGAGCCTGGTGGCTTTGGCCACATTCACTAGAGGAAAAACACATGGAAAAGCACATGGAGGGCTGAGTGTGGACTAGCATGTGGGCTGAGCCCTGCAGCCTTCTGGGTCCTCAGCACAGGGTCTGTGCTCTAGCATTACAGCTGAGCATGATGGTCGGCAAAATGGGTGAGAACGCATGGGCTCTCTCACGGTGGTGTTCAAGCATGGCTTACGCAGACCCATGCTTCATCACGTCATCAAGGCAACTACGGACCAACGCTGTCCTTCCGCCCACACAAGATTTATTTGCAGCAGTAGCACCACTTAGCCGTAGGAGCAGCCACAATAACACCCATGAGATTGGTTATATTTCTTTATTAAGTGATTATATCTATCTACCTTAGTAGACCAAAAACTTAAGGAAAGAAGATATCATGTCTGGTTTACTATTAAGTGAACATGGATAGCTGTTTAGGTGGCACACTGCTTAACTCCAAAGAATGTCATTCACATAGAATAAAATATAAATAGCACCCCCTATAGCTATGTCACTGCTTAACCCTTACAACCACAAGAAATCATCAGACACTGGTCACTACTGTATCACCGGGGTGATCAGAGTGGTAAGAACATAGCAAATACTCAGTAAATATTTATAGAATGACTGTATAAAAGAGAGGTGTTTCCTCTCATGCATCTAGTGCATTATCTATGATGGGGACCATTTTATCTATTTAGAGTCATAGGAAGTCAGAACTGAAGGGAAGGTTAGAGTCAGTAATCATTTCATCTTACTGATGAGAAAAAGGAATACCACCAAGATAAAGTGGCTTCCACCATGTGACAGAGGCAACACCAGACACAGTCCCTTGCCATCCAGTGCCTTATTCTCTCAGTGGTCCTACCTGGGTCTTCGGTAACCTCTCAGGAAACGGAGGAGAGTCATAAGTCAGGACCACTGATCTGTGCCCTGGCTTGGGAGCTGGCTGTGGAAGCATCTTCTGCTTGGGGAAGTGGGATGTGTGTCATCTGCAAGAAGCTCTGACCCAAATGAGGAGTCTGGCAGCAGGGAAATGTCATGCATCAAGATAGCAATTAAAGATCCATTTTACTGTCTTGTGAATCTCCCAAAATGCATCGTATCTTTCACAATCCCTCTTTCATTATTTTTCAACATTAACAACATTCTTCTTTTCCCAAATTTTCATGAGTCACACCAACAGAAGCACATTCGCAATCATTTAAAATGACATTTATTAAGTATTCAGAAAGAGGGACAAAAAGATAAGCAAATCAAATCTTTCAGGAACTATCAAAGACTTGGTGAAAGGTATATTTGAAAAATTACACTTTATTCATTTATCGATCATTGCTTAAAGAGGCTTCCAGTTCCAACGTGATCTTTCATTTTGGAATTACCAAGATTTAAAACAATTAATACTATTTGGCATAAGATTTATCTTGTATTTTTATTACATAACTTTTACCTACACGGGTAGCTAATTTTCTTTTTTCTATCAGAATTAAGTTGTGAACCCCTGAACATCCTCCATCTGAACACTGCTCCAGAGAATATCTGGGCTGGTAATTGAACGGGAAAATAGCCTTTGTGCTATTTGGAGTCTGCAAATAATATTAACGTGTTGTTAGGATTTATTCAAACTGTGTGAGGCTGTATAGACCTCACACTTCGGTCTAATTTAAGGCTTATGTGAATTCAATTCTGGACTGTGAGTAGGTAGCAGAGGTTCCCCTCAGCCCAACAGTTCTGGTTACTTGTGAAGAGATGAAGATAGCTGAGGCCCAGGTTCCATCCTTAAGAAATCTGCAGAATGACTGTGCCCACCAGCTGCACAAGAAGTTTACCTTACACAGTTAGTTGAGGACAGGTCTGTGCACTGAAGAGCTGTAGGAAGAGAACATGACTGGAAGGAGCTACCACAATGGGACAGGGGAGCAGGTAAGGCCAAGTTCACCTCCAACACAGGAGGATGATTGTTCAGGGGGAGGGGAAACTTGCTGCAGAGGATGGAGCCTCCCCCTCTGATAGCATGGAGCAAGAGAGAAGTCCACACCTGACAAGGTCTTCAGAGCACACGGCGGTGGCTGTTCCTGCAGGTTTCACGGTAAGGGACTTGGAACTCAGCATGTTTTAGATTTTAGGAAGCTAACCAGAAGCTGAAAAGGGGAATGGGTTCCAGGACTGAGAGAATGCAGATGAGAGATGGTGACAGAAAGGGGGTAGGGGGAGTTACAATGCCTTATAAAATATATGCACATGTGATTTACCATTTCTTATTTTTTCTTTTTGACAATTACATCCTCCACCACATTTTTCTTTGTCTCTGAAATATAACTAAGCAAGCTGCAGAACACTACTTGTCTCTTTTTCTAGTGTTTTTGAGGAAAGATAATCTGAACACAAAATGTCAATGCAGTTATCCAGTAAAACACCATAGTAGTATTCCTAATATGGAAGAATATTCCCAGCTCCCTAAAAGGTCTTAGCAATTAGACAACTTCACAGCATGGTACACCTCCCAATTATTTTCATGTATATTTATCTTATTTTTCATTATAATCCTGTGAAATGGATAGGTGATTTTATTCTTATTTTACAGGGAAAAAAAAAAAAGAAAATAGTTCACAGAAGACTGTGTAAGACCACATATCTAATTGCTTTTTTAAGTGGGACTAGAACCTGACTTCTGATTCTAGTGCTCAGGTATTCAGTCAATAAGCATGAATTGGGCGCCCCTTACATGGCAGGCAATTATGATAGTTCCTAGGAAAAGAGTAATACACAAGACAGACACTGTACCTGCCTCAGGAGATCTCAGAGAACAGAAGGCAATTAACTAACATGTGACTCAGACTGTGTCAGGGAAATGTGGAATACTATGAGACCAGAGGCTGGGACATGACACTAAGCCTAAAGAGGTTCAAGGAAGCCTTCTTTAAGAAAGTGTCTTCTAACTGGAGACCTACACCAATCCAAGAGGGGTGACTACATGGCGGCTATCATTGCACGGTTGTGGGGTAAAGTGACAATTGCAAAGACCGAGAGAGGTATTCTAAGTAAGATCGCGGTCTGCACAAATTGTGGAGAATTTCCACTCTGCAGTGTTACTTGTGTCTGTGTGTCTGTGTGTGTGTCCCTTTCATTAATGAAGCCACACATTGCCCATCTGTCCATCTGTTATGTCTTTATACAAATGAATTATTACATTTCATATAAAATGTTATCACATACTTAAGGGGACAGGATATAAGAAGAACCCTCAAGAATGATTAATTTGGTTACCCCTTTTTGTATAAAAGTTGGAATTTTCTGGAGAAAAGGGGGACTTGAAGGACATCTAATAATCCTCAAGAAGCAGAGATGGTGGGAATCAAAGTACACACTTCCTATTTATCTCCATGATGATGAATTGCAGAAAATAGGGGAGGCAGAATTTAATGTTAGGTCTCTGCACATCTGAGTTGGGAGATAAATGTGGAACATGGGTGGATTATAAAACTGATACACAAATGTAAAGCATTTCGGGAGGACTTCCCCACACTGCTTCCCAAGAACAGAGCCAGAACTGAAAACCGAAGCAAAGCACTTGACCTCCTTCACCTATCACCCCTCGGTTCCCCAGAACAGTCACAGCCTAAATGCTTGCAGTGTATACTCCTGAGTGTTATTCCCAAAAAAACGAACCTACGGAAACTTTTATAATTAGAGTTATTGACCTTTACAGCTTTTTCAAAAGAAAGGCCGATGAGTCACAATTATGTTATAATTCAAGACCATCTGAATTTCTTCAAAGATGAAAGCTTAAGGAGTGTTTAATTCTTGGCTGTCTCTTGTAAACCGAAAATTTAAAATTTGCATTTTTTAGCCCTGATTTATCTCATTAATCTTCAAGTTATATTGGCTTCTGGATAGATATATCATTGAGATCATCCACCATCACCCTATGTGTGTGTGGTGTTCAAAAGCTGCTGTCACTTAGGGGTCCCCTTCCAACAATACTAACAAAACAGTCCCCCTTCTAAATTGCCCATTTTGGTTCACTGAACTATGATTCTCCTAAATAAAAGAACTTCAGGGCTGGGTTGTAGTTCAGTGGTAGTGTGCTTGCCTAGCATGCATGAGGTCCTGGGTTTGAGCCTTGGCACCACATAAAAGTAAAATAAAGGTATCATGTCCATCTACAACTAAAGAATATTTAAAAAAATACAACTGGATATCATACTTAAATAATAAGCTCAAAATAATTTTTAAAAAAAACAAAAAATAAAAGAACTTCAGAATATCTTACATTAAAAAGTCTAATAGCACTACCTCTGTGCTTTACAGATAAATGGATATGTAACTTGCTTTGTGCTATTTTTAAGACTAGAATCCATGGCCTCTAAGCTAAACAAACAAAAAGAAAACTGAGACTCAAGAGTCAGATAACCTGAATTATAAGTCTGTTCCTGATATCCTATGTTCAAGCTCTTTATCTGAATGATGTATATGATAGTGACAGTCTTACAGGATTCAATTAGATGAGGCAATATATGTGAAGACTTTCAGCACAGCTCAGAGGACTTAGTAGATACCTCAGCAGATGTCTCCTAAAATCAGCTGAGCTTTTCTAATATTTTTTATAAGATCCAGTCTTTATTTTTTTAATAAGTATTTTATTTATTTATTTTTATTTGGTGCCCAAGGATCAAACCCAGTGCCTCACATATGCTAGGCAAATGCTCTATCACTGAGCTACAGTTCCAGTCCCCTTTCTTATATTTCTAATAGCATCTCTCTTACCTTTTCTTCTATAACTCTTCTCTTCCCTCTCTGTCTCTAACCTAAGGCCCCAATTGACCTCAAAAGCAAGTCACAACTGATCTCATGTTCTCATTTTCCAGCCCTTTTCTATCTATACACTGCAAGCTCTGCCAATAAACTCTTCCTCATTCAAAAACCCCAAAAAGAGTTTCTACTGCCTACTGGCAAAAGAGCAAAATCCTCATCCTGTCTTTTAGTGACTACATCTGGATCCACGAACATTTTCAAACCATGACCCCCATTATTTCAGTGTGAACACTCTGTTGTCATTGGCTGGGTACCTGAGCACCCTTGGGTCAGCCATGAAGTCTTGTTGCACCATCTGCCCCTTCCAGAATGCCTACTCTGGTCAATTTAGATGAACTTTTTTCTTAATTGGAAGGCATGAATTATACCCTATCTTGCATCATTGTTCTTAATTGCTTCACTCATAAATATGGAAATATTAATCCTCTGAACAGATTATAACTCTTTGAGCAGTTTTTAGTAAGTCTATTTAGACCAGAGGTGTAGTTCAGTGGTAGAGTGCTTGCCTATCATGTATGGTGCCCTGGGTTCAACCCCCAGCAACCCTCCCCCAAAAAAATAAGAAAAAATAAGTCTCGTCAGTAGCCCCTCCACAGTATATTGCTGTAAACTCAAAAATGTAAACAATCATGAAAAAAATCTTAACTTTCATAAAAACAAACTATAGAGGACTTTCCTATAAAACAGATTCACAGGCTTAACCATTTTTCCTGAAGCAACATCCTAAATATGGCAGAAATCTATAGGTAAAGATGATTAGAAATTGAGAAATATTTTATACACTATAAAATGCATTCCTTTTGTAAAGTAATCTAGCACATCTATCTACCATGTGTGGAAGATTAAAGGAAAATTTCACTTAAAATACATCAGTCATTCCTCAATTTTTTAGAAAAAAATCCCAACCATATTGTAAATTATCTTCTCAAATTGAAGCATCCTAATCCAATTTGTGAACACTGAGCAGAGAATTTGCTGGTTCAAATTAAAGGCAAAAACTCCAACACTGGAGATGAGAAATTGTTTGTTCTTCCCATCTTCCTGTTTACAGTTGATAGTCAGCTTTATATTTTCTATTAGCTTTTTTTGAATTGGCTAATTGCTAGCTTTATATTTAAGACAGGTACAGTATTAACCACATTCTACCTGTTTAGGGACACCAGGATAAAAAGATAAAATGTACTCATGGCTTCCTTTGAACAACATCCTGTTTCCTGCTCCTGGAACCTTGGCTATTATGTCAAATAACTGGACTACTTGGTAGGCATGTCTCATGAAATATAAAACAATAACAGTAAGTCAAAAAGATCGCATTTCTGAGTTCCTGGGCTGATTCCAACAGAACAACAACTTGATACATTAAATGAGGAGTGACTATGAGCTATACGTCATCTATCACCGTGATGTATCCTTTCATTGAATTTTCCATCCCATATTCATATTCATATATGTGATATATATTCATAAATCACACCTCATCATTCTCGACATTAATTTCACATCTCATATTGTATTTTGTGAAATTTCTAGGAAAAAAGAATAAGAAAACAAGCTTTTATGTGCATCATACACAAACCCTCCATTTAAGTATTTTTGTAGTAGGAGCTTGTGGCAGTGGGAATATTTTCTTATTATGGCATCTCTTCTCTGCTAAGTTTTGCTACAGTAACAGTTGAATATTATTATAGATGCGATAGTCTTCCAATGTAAGACATATTCAAGGTCCTTTTAAGTAAGGAATCTGGATAACTTGATTAAGTGTCCTATGGCCAATCCAAAAAAAGCACTTAGAAATACATATTTACCCATAGCTTGAAAAAAAAAAGTCTAAAATATGATTTCTCACTTTAACACTAATACACTGAAGATTCTATTTACTGGGTCCTGGTATTTTCATCTTGTAATTCCCTAACCTATTAAGGCAGTTGTGCCAGTTTCTTCCTTTTAAATAATTCCATCTTTGTATTATAGATCTTTCTGAAGATAAGTGGAGATTTAATTTCAGTGGTACACAAAACAGAAGATGGAACCATTTCTTCCAGAAAGTACCTGTTTTGAAACTGAATTTATCTTCTTTGGTATGATCACATGTTGAGTTTAATTTTTTATGAAGTGTTTGATAAAATGCCACAAATCAATAAATATTATCTGAATGGAGATATTAATTCAAAATTAAATAAAACTAGTTTTAAATATAGTCTTCCCCCAGAGAGTGAGTCTGATTATGCTGTTACAATTTTCAGAATTGTTTTATTCTTCCTGAGGCCACCATATTCATGCTATTTGAGTGAAATTTTCCAAATAAAAAACACTAGTTTCTCTTCCTCTTAAAGACAAACAAGTTACAAATTTGATTAGCAGCATGGTATGCATTTTATTCAAATGATTTAACTGCATTTTTTTTCTAGGATATAAATTGTGCAATACGGAAAACTCAAAGACAAGGAACTCAAATGACAGCTGTGAAAAATTTAGACATTCTATGTGCCTTGAAAATTACGTTAGCTTCAATAAAGTTTTGTTGTTGTTCTTGCTGTCATTTTGGGCTTTGGGGGCTTTTTTTTTTTTTTTTGGTATAACTCTTTTTTCCTCCTGTTTGGTCACCTACATACTATCAATTCCTCAACCATAGAAGCAAATAATGTCTAAAACTGGTGCTGGTTTTGATAATGACATCAGCCTGAGTTCTAGCTGCTGGAACGCAGAACTGTACCATAGAGTGACTCGTGGGAAGTTAAGTCCCAACATAACTCTTCTTGTCACCATGTCACTATTTGGAGCCAAGGTTTGTGTTCAAATGTTCCACACCAGTTACACACAGGAATTCTCCAATGTCTGCTTTGTCAAATGCAGGAGAGAGCAGAGGGGAGGACTGCTTTTCTATTTTAAAAGACAAGAATTTAAAAACTATATATGGTGCACAATGTTGATGTCCTTATTGTCATCCAACTCTACACTTAAAAATAATTGGAATAGTAAATTTTATGTTATGCATAAAAAAACTATGTGATAGATTCTGAAATCCACATCCATGTGCTTTAGAGGTTTTCCAAACTGTTCATAAATTTACAGGTCCCGTAGATAATCAGTTATAACTCTGTGACCTTAATCAGGTTGCTCCTTCTTCAACATCTGCCTGAATCCTAAAAAAACATTAATTCTGCAGCCATTAGTAAACAGCATTCACCAACTGAAGTTTTGGCTTATTGCAGGAAAAAACGCCTCAAAAATACTATTTAAGAGTGGTGGGTAGGGAGCATGGGGAAGCGTTTCTTGCTTCCTGGGTAGTTGGAAGGTTTGCTGGTGTGAGGAGATGGAGGGTGAAGAAACCCTTATCTCCTATTCCCAGGATTCCTCATGTCCCATCCCTGAGTGCTTGGTAGTACAAGCAAATGCTGACTACAGGGAGTTATTGGGTTGCTGGGTCCCAGGAATGACTAAGTCAAGCTCTTTCTACAGGACAAATTGCTGCATCAAGTTGCATCCTTCAGGGGCTGTGGCTGTGGCTCAGGGATAGAGTGTTTGCCTAGCATGTGCGAGGCACTGGGTTCCATTCTCAGCACCACATATAAATAAATAAAATAAAGGTCCATCTAAACTAAACATAAAAACATAAACAAAAAAATTTAAAAGGTGTCAGGGATTTAAAAAAAGAAAAAAAATTTAAAAAGATGTCAGGAATTAAAAAAAAAAAAAAGACGCAGCCTTTACTCTCCTTCCTCCAGTTCAGAATCATTCTAGAAGTAAAGTCAGCATAGGTTTGCAGCTCAGAAGCTGCAAAAGGGTGGCGCCTGTCTGGGGTGGCATGTAGGGTACTTTTATGGACTGAAAATCACCTTAAATATAAGAGGCATTAGAAATAAGGAGAAAGTACACAGTATCAGGCTATGGTTTGCATCACCATTCTCCTAAAGCATAAACTTCTACCTGTGTACGTGCACTGAAAATGATACCTGAGTCTCCTGTACTCTCTGGGCAGTGATCTGCAATCGTGCCTAACCCGTGCCTAAGGCGATGCCTGGCACTTGGTGCTCAACAAGTGAGAAGCTCAACTCCGAAGTAGCAACCCAGAGAGCGCAGGAGAGGTCTCCTCGATGCTCTGGGGTTGCAAACACAACCATACAGGTACTGTCACTTCTAGAAGGCTCCATTTTCAGCCCAAACCGATACCTTCCCATACCCTGGAACTACCTACCAAAAGCGGCGACCAGCAGA
Organism: Sciurus carolinensis; assembly: GCF_902686445.1. NCBI lineage: Eukaryota > Metazoa > Chordata > Mammalia > Rodentia > Sciuridae > Sciurus > Sciurus carolinensis. The sequence goes on along the minus strand of NC_062213.1, from coordinate 150,912,232 downwards.
CTGACAGCACGCACATGATCCCCATGAGTTGAATGGCTGTCTCAGTTGTGATCCGGCCCCACTGGGCACTGGACTGCGATGCCGCAGCTTTGGCCCGGCAGCGGGATACCAGGGCCTTAATGGTGGCCAGGTTACAGGCGAAGGTGACGGCCAAAGACAAGAGCCCCAGAAAGGCGAAGGTGGAGGCGAAGAAAAGGTTGCCCCAGTTGTTGGAAGAGTTAGTCCCGTTGCCTCCTCGACCGGTGCTTATGAAGCACCACGTCCCAGGCCATTGAACAGTGTACTGGCCCACACCCAACACCGGCAACAGGGCGAAGGCCAGCACTGACAACCACACACCGAGCAGCACAGCTCGGGTGGCGCATGTCTTCATGTGGCTCGCGTACCAATGTGGCGCCCGAATGGCCAGCGCCCGCTCGACGGCCATGGCGCTGGCGATAAAGAGCGAGGAGAGCCCAAAAACAGTCATGGTCAGACCAAAGAAGGTACACAGCCGCCCCGACGGGTCGTGCTGCTCCCAACGTTGCTTGGAGAGGTACACGACAATGACCACCGGAGTGGTGAGCAGCTGCCCAACCAGGTCGGTCAGCGCGAGCCAGCCGATGCACAGCAGGAAGGACTTCTTGCGCTTGCTCTCCCGGCGCCGGTAGCTGCGAGACACGAGCAGCATGGCCAGCGCGTTGCCCACGAAGCCGGTAATCAGCATGGTAATCGGGAAGGCCACTGACACGGATCCGCAGTCCTCCCCCGACCCTGGGGGGCGGGTGAGGTTGCCCCGCGCCTCGGCGGAGCGCTCGTGCGCCCACATGCCCGGGTAGGAGTTGTTGAGGCGGGTGCAGAAGGGGGCGTCCCCGCCGTCGCCCCGGGTCTCCTTCATGTTGACTTTGAGGTGAGGAGGGGACGGTGCCCGGAGAGCAGCAGCGAGAGCTGGCAGACGGGTATCGGGCAGTGGCCGAGGCGGGCGGCGACCCAGGATGGGACGGGGCTGCCCTCCATGGTGCGGGGCTCAGCCGCCGCCACGCTCCGCTACTCCCGCGGCAGCGCCACCAGAGCTTCGGGGGCCAGGCAGGCGCGTGGTACGCTCGGTAGAGCCTCGGGCTCCCAGGCGAGGCTGGGCGCCCAGCCCCTCAGTTAAGCCCGAGGGGCGGGGCGCTGTGGGTGTGGGCTGAAGTAGGGGAGGGCGGAGAGGCCAAGGAGCGCTCCTCCCCGTCGTCTGCTGGCTTCCCCGCCCGCCGCCGCTCCAGGACACTTCCAGGAGGACTCCTCTCCAAATGCCCCTGCTCCTGGCAGGACCCGTCAGCCGCTTGCCTTTTTGCTGGCCACGGCACCTCCTCCAGTTCTCCCGCAGGGGAGTATCTGTGGGTGGCGAGCTGTTAAAATGTCTCACTGGGTTTTCCAGGAGAGCCGCCGAAGGCGGACCTGAGCACCTGTCCTCTAGCCACAGACCCTCAAACTGGGACCCTATCCTCCCGAAGCCCTTTTGTAGCCACTCCAAGTGCAAATCACTTATCCTTAAGCAATTTACGCAACCACAGTCCTTCATACAGCTGAGTTGGTACGTTTTCCTTCTTACTTCAGGAGTCTAGGCTGATCATGAAAACGCCATGCTGTCCTGGTCCCAGGGCGCCAGTGAAACTATAAAGTTAATACAGTGTCTGAAGATTTAAGGGAATAGACGCAGGCAAACAACAACAACAACAACAAAATCAGATTCAAACACGAAGAAATCCCAACTACTATCCTTTCCTCCTCCCCTAAAAGAAAGTCAGCTAGGGCAAAAGTTGCTAGAGGCAGATGACAGACACCTATGTATCTGAAAGAATGAAATCAACTGCCGCCAGACTGAGTAAGCGGGAGGTCGGCGAGGAAGAAGCATTTCCTCCCAAAGCGTTCGACCATCTTTCTCCACCCCTTGCTCTTTCTCAATTAGAACTAGAAACTGCATTTAATCCCTAGAAACTGCATTTAATCCACATAAAACTTCGCCTGTGAAAATAGGATAATTGTCTAGTAACATATTTTAGTAGGCCAATATTTTGCTACTTTCATGTTTTCAAAACCATTTTATCAGAGATCCTACAGGTACTATTGCCATTATTATTATTATTCCTCCCCCTCCCCCTCCTTCTCCCCCCCCCCTCCTCCTCCTTTTTAGGTGAGGTAATTGAAGTTCCATGGAGTTAAAGAATGTACCCAAAATTACTCAACCATTTCCTCTCCATTCTCCTTATTTAAAGCAGTGTTCTTTACTAAGACATCACAACTGCTCTCATTAGATGAAAATTAATGTGGAGACCAGTTTTTTATAAATCTTTGTAGGTTTGGCTTTTTCACCTCTTCACATTGTGTAGAAAATAAAAAAGATTTTAAAAATTTACAAATTTAATTTTTCCTCATATTTAAAAAAATCAGACCTAATCATATGGTACTGTGAAGACCACTGATCAGAATGATTCATATTAATTTTAAGAACCCAGTTAGTTTCGAAGTCAGGTAAATTTTTTGCCTTAGTTTAGCTGATGTTCTGTTTGGGCGCAAATATATATAAAGCTGAAAATAGGTTAGGTCATTCTGCATTCTTTGTGTTGTTTTGATTCTGTAGGAGCTTGAGAAAACATCATTGTAGTGTTGTATTGTGTTTAATGGGAAAAAAGTAAGAATGCAATTTAAAGTACATTTGAACCACCTGCATTAATCACGATACTGTTTCATTTTGTTTCTCTGTCACTTTAAAAGTTCTTGCACTTTTGAGTTTTATTTAATAAAATGTCATGTTTACAAAGAAGACAACAACTAGGAAGGAACAGCCATGTGGCTTACCTTTTAAATCTTCCCCAAACTTTTTTTTATTACTTTGAATTAATATCAAACTCATATTTAAGAGTTTTTCTAAAATAATGTCAAATTAAGAAATATTTGTAATTATCAGATACAAGACTGCATTTGGATAAATTACATCAAATTCAAGTTTCCAGGAATTAATAAAATTCTAGTGTAAGGATATATTTAAGAAATGTTATTCATATAGCAAATAAAGTAAGCCTAATGTCTCTCCAGATATATTAAAAATTACTCATTTTTATTCATGAATACTTGACTTCTTTAAAATGATTACTTCTATTGTACTGCATGTTGTAATAAGCTGCACTTCTTAAGAATGACAAGTATCAGGTTATGTATTAGCAAAGAATTAACATTAGTCTCATTTAGTCACCTTGACACCAATGCAATAAACGTGTTACATTTCAGACCTTTTGTGTAACAACTTTTTAACATTTTGTTTCCTCACATCTAAGTTACCTGATTTGTTGCTATTCACCTTGCAATCTTATGACTTTGAGGATCTGAGTCTTCATACAAAGGAAGCTGGTAGTCGAATTCTTGTTAGCCACTTTTTGCTCAAGTTATTATAGAAATAATTTGCATTGCATTGGTCTGAAACAACATCACCTTCTAGTGGTCTAAAAGTTAATAACAAGCAGTATGCTATTGAGTTTCTACAAAACTACTGTATGCTTTATTAGGAAACCTCTGATTTCTTTCCTAGAGAGTTATTATGTAACTGTAGTTGCTTTTTTTTCCTTTAAGCTCACAAACTTTCAGCTCTGATGAATTAATAAACTTATGAAGATTAAATAAAGACCACGAACTCAAATGTTTTTTTTTAAAGTTTTGAAGCAAAACTTTTTATATTTTTTAATTCTTCTGTAGAAATTTTTCAACACATAAATTGTATCACTGTATCTTATAGTTTTAATATCTACATATCAATATTTAGATAGTGTTGATGAATTTGATGTTTACTTTTGTTGAACTTCCATCAAGAAATCTTAAATATAGGCAAAAATGGACTGGGGGTATAGCTCAGTGGTAGCACTTGCCTAGCATATGCATACCCTGGGTTTGAATCCCAATACCAAGAACAAATAACAAACCCCACAAGATTAATAATTAGTTCCATGTAAGCAGGCCCTTCATTGCCTCATTATGATGGAAAGTATCTGAAATTGTCTCCATAAAGTCAACTGTTAAGTGTATGGTTGTTTTGTTTTTTGTTTTTCCATTCATTTAATGAACATTCACTGAGCACCTAACCTATGTCAGACACTATTCTGTAATTAGGGATACAAAAATAACATCCAAAAAATTCTCTACATCTTGTGTTCTTGATAATAGTCATTCTAATTGGAGTTAGATGAAATCTTAGGGTGGTTTTAACTTGCATTTCTCTAATTACTAGGAATGATGAGAACTTTCTCATATATTTGTTGATCACCTGTATATCTTCTGTGAAGTGTCTGCCCATTTCCTTAGTCCATTTATTGATTGGGTTCTTTGTATTTTGGGTGTAAAGTTTTTTAAGTTCTTTATAAAGTTTGGAGAGGAGTGCTCTGTCTGAAGTGTGTGTGGAAAAGATTTTCTCCCACTCTGTAGGCTCTCTTTTTACACTGTTATTTCCTGTGCTGAGAAAAATCTTTTTAGTTTGAATCTATTCAATTTATTGATTCTTGCTTTTATTTCTTGCATAGGTCTTGTTAAGGGTGTATGTGGGGGAAAAGGCACATCATACATTGCTGGTGGAGTTGCAAATTGGTGCAGCCACTCTGGAAAGCAGTATAGAGATTCCTCAGAAACCTTGGAATGAACCCGCCATTTGACCCAGCTGTCCCACTCCTCGGTTTATACCCAAAGGACTTACAATCAGCATACTCCAACGATGCAGCCACATCAATGTTCATAGCTCGCTTTGAAATTAATCAGTCCACTTTGAATGCCTTTCATTTGTGCTTAATAGAATTTATAAACTAACCACACTTTGTTATTTGCAAGGCAGTGTGAAACTGGCATAGACATTGCTATGGTTTGAGTATGCGCCTTCAAAATCCAGGTGTTGAAATGTAACAACTAATGCCCAAGGTATGGTGACATATGCCTGCAACCCTAGCTACTCAGGAAGCCAAGGCAGGAGGATTCCAAGCTTGAGGTCAGCCTGGACAATGTAGTGAGATCTTGTTTCAAAATAGAGGCAATTGCTCCCTTTTCCCCCCTTATGCCTTCACCAGACATCAAATGCTGGGACCTTGATCTTGAACTTCCCCGCCTACTGAACTGTGAGAAACCAATGTGTTCTTTATATATTACCCAGCCTGTTACTCTGTTATAGTGGCATAAATGGACCAAGACAAACAGTTCAGTGAATGTTTTAGAAAGTATTTTATGTGCATTCATAATGTAGATATAGATAATGTATACATTCAAATTCAACTGATTTTTGTGAAAGGCATTATAAAAACATCTTGAATAAGAGCGCTGGAAAAAACTAGATCATCTATGAGGAAATATAAATGAACATAAACCTTACTATACACAAAACGGATCACACACAAGTGATGTCATAGATATTATGTATGCACCCCTGATGTGGGATGGGAATAAGGACTTCACTTTCATAGCAGTCTTTATAAAAACCCCAACCCAAGTCTAATCACAAAAAATGACAAACCCAGAATAGGGGTACCTCTATAGGATACACAAGACCAACATCTTTATGAAACAATGAGAAACTTAGACCAGAATAGGAAGACACTACATTTAAATTCAGTGTGGTACTCCTTAAATGGGTCATGAAATAAAAATGTGAAAAAATTGGTGAAATTCAAGAGATGTTAATGTGCAAATACGGTTTCTTGGCTTTTACAAATATACTATGGTTATATACTAACAACAGAAAAAACTGAATGAGGGTATAGGGGAACTCTATTTTTATCTTTGCAACTTTTCAGTAAATCTAAAATCATCAAAAACTTTCATCAGTTCCTATATAGGCTTAGATTATTATTTGCATGTTTGTACTCCTGGGTAGGCACCATTATATTGTTTCAATATATAGTATTCATACAACATGCAAAAGTTATCCGTACATCTCAGTGGTATTTTTACATAGGTACACACAATTGTAACCACCAGATTTGAGAAGTACAATCTTACCAACCAAAATGGTTGTTCCAATACAGTATATACACATCACTGACCCAAACATCACTTCTATCACCATAGCTGTGTTTTTGTACTTCATACCAATCTAACTGCACAGACCTCAGTATGACCTCAGTATGACCCCTTTTCAGACAGTTGTGTATTTGAAAGCATATATTAAGTTGTACAAAGTGAAATAGGTCAAATTGATTGGTAGATTTCAAGTGTTCTGTACCCATATTTGTACTCAATTACATAAATTATGACAGCTACACAAATCTGTTGTGGGCTTTTTACATTTGCTTCTCAGCTGTCAATTTTTGCTTCATTTATTTTGAAACTTAGGTGACCAAACTGACTTTCTTGATCAGGTAACGGATTTATCACCATGAAAAAACCTTCATCCTTTTCTTTGCTCTCAAATCTCCTTCCTGAAATCTCTATTTCTTCTGCTACCATTTCATTTCCAACCTATTAATTTCCAATGGGTTTCTTGTAAGAGCATGTTTTCCCCTTTTCATAGTGATAATCTCTTTTAATCAGTGTTTAATGTTACCTTTAGCAAAATATTGATAGTTTCGGTTTAAACCCACCATCCCCATCCCATGTTCTTTGTCCTATTTTCTTTTTCTAGCTTCATTACTATTTACCCCTCTCCTTTCAACTTTTCAGTCTACTTTCAAGATGCATCAACACTGTAATGTAATTACAACAGTGCAATGTACTTCCACTTCTTCCTTCTTGAACTGTGGTACTGTTGTGTATTTTTCCTTGCATATAAGTTCAATAATATATAAACAGCTTCCTTTTAAAGAGAATTACATAATAAAGCATATACCCAGTTAACACTTATTACATTTTGTGTGAACAGATTTCCATCAATCATTATGCCAAATGACATCCTTTTTCTTTTTAGACGTGTAAATTCTAGATTTTTAAAATTGCTTTGGATTTCATCTCTATTTTCTAAATATACCCTGACACCTTGACATAGCTTTTTCTTTATAAGAGGTTGCACTGCTTCTTTAGTCTACCACCATTATTGTCATTGTTCCCATCCTTTTCTCTGGCTTTTCAGCAATTATGATTTCGCTGAGGCTGTCCTCATGCTTCCTATAATTGGAACTCATACCAGTTTCTTGCATTTGAGGCGGTTTCCCCTGACATTACTTAAGAATTCCAACTCTTAAAATATCCAGACATGTGAAACCCCACCCTGGTATTCTCCCTATAAACATCAGTGTCCTGCAGTTTCATACCCTTTCCACTTCTACCAACTCAGGGAGAATATAAGAGGATACACTAAGGAATCTCTGCATAAAGTCCTAGAAATACTTAAAGGAGCAAGCTAGAAACTAGTGTTGTTTCCCTTTCTCAGTTATCACTGCCAACCACAGCCTTTTGGTGTATGTACTAAAAAATACAGGTGTGCTTCAGATGAAAGGATAAAACGTGGCTTGAAGTGAAAGACTTCTGCTCCTACTTTTTCTTCTCACATCCTAATTAATCTTTTTTTTTTTTGTAGTTCTTGAAATGGAAATTTAGCTGACTTAACTCTATTTTCCTAATTGCAGGCTTTCAAGTCACATCCCCAAGTACTGTTTTAGTCAAAACCCACAAACTGATGACAAATTATTTAAAATCAAAATCAAAACAAAACTCTCATATTTTCTTTGGACTCATGAAGACATTTAATTCCAAACTTTTACTATCTAGTTTAAGTGTTTTCCAGTTTAGCTCCACTATGGTCAAGTACATTCTTTGACAAAATCCTTGAGATTGTTCACAATTGCTTTATGGTTCAACAAGTGTTCATGTAAATGTTTCATGTGCAATTTTTTGACTCCATACTTATACAACTTCTAAGAAGTCTATCTCCACTTAGCATGGTTGGACTGATAACTTCAAACATTTTTAAACTTATGAAGAATTAAGAAATGGCCTACTTAAACTAACAGAAAAAAAATGTTTTGTCTTGACACTTAGATCTACTCAGTAGTTTTCATGGTGGTTTATCTTGAAAAAACATTCAAAATAATAGCTTTTGCAATTTTTCTTTCAGTATTTGTCCTATTAATTAGTACCAGGGAAAAATAACTGATCAAAAACTCTTAAGAATCAACAACTACTTACTAAATGACATTTCCTTCAGCAAAAAGTACTTACTAAAAATCAGACTATACTAAAGGTAAGATACTGAGGAAGGACAAGCCCTTCCAAGAATTGCACCAAACTCCTATGGAAATTCAAGAGGGGCCCAAGGAATGGAATTGGAATGGGATGTCTGTATACTTAAGAATGCTGGAGTTGGGATGGGGGGACACTGGGAAAAAAAAAAAACAAAAAACACGAACTTAGCAAGTCAAATCTGGAAGGCAGTGAAAGGGTCTAAGCAAATAAATGACAAATGACATTAATAGAAATGTTCATTAACAAGATCATTTTGTAATCAGATATGGAACATTTAACACTTGGTGAGACACTCATTTAGTAAATACTATTTATTAAAAGTTCACTGCAGGCCAGAGGATCATTTAGGAGGTAATTGTAATATCCCAGCCTATAAAACAAAGCAACGGCAGCATTAACAGTGTGGGTACGAAGTTTAGGCAGAATTCTCAATTCTAGGTAAATCAGATTTTGAGTAGGAAGGCACAAGGGAAATCTAAGAAGATTCTCAAATTACTGATAATGCTGTTTATCAATGCAAAATGTGATGTGAGATAACGGAGTGGTCTGACATTTAAAGGAGATATGCAGAGGCAATTAGACATGTGGATCTGATGCTCTAAATAGGAAACACCTGAGAAATGTGTTAGGGATTCATCAATAGATAGATCAGAATACATGGGGAGAGGAGTAAAGAAGGCAAATATTTGTTTCATACTTTACCCCAGAGATCAAGCACTTATGAAATCTCATTTAATTCCCCAAAGTAGATGCCTTTTATTTTCACTTAATGGATGTGACACCTGTATGCATAATGATCACCCCAGGGGTCATGCAGTTACCTGAATAATACTCTAGCCAAGAACTCTGAATTCAGTAGGAGAGATTTAAAAAATCAAGTCTTCCTGCCCATTCTACCACCAGCTCTCATCCACTAAATCAATTCACTTTATATTACATTCTGGTTGGCATGATTACAAAGTTCCTTCTCTTTCTGAGGGCCCTCACAGTTGCAATATTTTTAGTTACCTGAAAACATGATCAAGTCTTCAGTTTTTTCAAAGAGAATACTTTTAGTTCACTTTGTCTAGAAACTTGTCCTTCAAGACTGATTGCTCCCATTTCCAAAGAACAGTTATTCCGAAAGGGTATGTCTGCCTACCTTTAACTTATTGAAGTTAAGTTTCTTTACCAATTTATTAGTTTAAAAACATGTGAACTGACCACTTAAAACAATTTTCTTTTTCCCACACTTAGCTAAAGAAGTTGGGGTTGGGGTGGGGGGAGGACAATTCCCCATATTCTAACATCATCTTCAGTGATGGCTATGAATGCCATAGCAAGAAGGGAAGATAGTAAACAATAACTTATCTTTGTAACTGTTCTTAGAGATGGTTTTGTACATTTAAAGCTTATTCTGAACACAGATGTTTATTATCAGATAAATCACCATTCAATACTGTGTAGATGAAAATCCAAAAGGAAACTGACAAACTTAGCACCTAAAATGAACAGATGTTGAATGCTATAAAGTGATAATTTTAAGAGTAATCCAGGAATCACATTATAACATTTTGTTTTACCACAGATAATAAGGTGTGTAATATTCTGGTAGGAAGTATTCAACTAATTTGAGAGTTCTAAGTCACAAGTACACAAGGCTGTAACGTGTAACAATTTGTTTTAAACCAAGCACTCATATAAAAACATGTATATGAAGAGTTTAAAAACTGAATTAAACTAAGTTTCTTAAAAAAACATTAGATCATAGCTTAAAAATCTGTAATTTCTAACAAACACCCACACTTGATGCTTGACTCACAGACTTTATTTACATTTGTCTACAGCATCATTTCCTTATGAAATGAACTAGTACAGCTCAGTTAAACCAAGAAATCATAATCATCTGAATTGTCTGTAAACTCCTATTAACTAAATTTATAACCTTGCATTTGCTTAGTACAGCCAAAGTTTTAAATACAAGAGAGCACAAGAATAAACCAATGGTAACATGTAGAACCTAGATCATCATCTGGGTAACTTAGAAGATGTATTTTCAAAAAGTCTGAGGCACAATTACAAGAGAGCAAAATTCTTGTGCAACCTACAGTAAACGTAGCAAGGAAAATTAAGACATAAAAAACATGGGAAAGCTTGTAGTAAAAATATTATTAAAATATTTCTACATAAGGTATTTTGTTTTCATCTTTAGATAGGTTGAAGAGAAAAACATTCACTTTAAAATAAAAACAAATGTAATTTTGTTTGGTCTGTCTACTAAATACCTTAAAGTGTTTTAATTTTTATTTAAATTGCAGCAGACAATGTTAAGGAAAAAAACAAAACAGAAAACAAAAAACAAAAGCAATAGCCCATAACAAAAAGCCCCCAAGCACAATTTTTAATTTCCTCTAATATACTTACCTTGCATTGTCACTGAAGACACTGTTAAGAGAAACCTTTTATTTTTAAACTAGAAAACCAAATGGAACTCAAGTGACCATATTTTAATTCTGAGAAATAAAACTCTAAAAGCATTTTAAGCCATAAGTTATTTCAAGTGAATAGGGAAAAAATTGATTTTTTGCTTATATCATGCAGAAATAAGCATTCATTTGTTATTCAGAAGAAAATTTTATGCAATGTGCTTAAACATCAAGGCAAATATTCAAATTCACAATGTCTTTGTTGGCCTTCCACAAAAAGGAAATATACTTCAAAAAGTTTTCTTCAATTTGCTTATTAACTATGATTTAGCCTTTTCTACCCTATCATATTTGATACTAGATCTTTAAAGGATATCACACAAAGCCTCTTAAAACTGTTAAGACAAAACATTTTGAAATAAGATAAAAAAAAAAATCAGGCAACCATATCATTAGAAAACAGATGAACTATTACACTTTCTTGCCCCAAATTACAGTTCAGAAAGGAAAATGAACAACACCTTTCTCCTTCGATTCACAAGATTCTTTTGCATAAATGTGATAGTGCAAAACTGGTGTGAAGCTGCATAAAAGAGAGACAATGATTCTAAGGCACCCTCAGCATAGGGAATTTAAAATAAAGAAATTTCCAGTTGGCTGCTTTACAACTTAAAACTTGTCCTGGTAAGAATCACTCTGACATAGGTTAATAATAACAACATTAAAAAGGTTGTTTCCAATTAGTTTACCACTCTTGCCTCTATGCCCAAAGTACAGGCAAGCCTATTTAATCCTGTCTTAGTCAACAGACAGAATATATTTAGAAATGAGAAAAGTATTTAAATTAGGAAACAAAGGTACTTTGTTATGTTGAGATGGTTTTAAATGAAGCAAATGGTTGTAAATAATGAATAATAGACCATCTATTTTGGGACATTATGGCTTAAAATGCAATTTACTTTTAATTTCACAAATAAACACAGTTGTATTGTTCTGAAAAGCAATAAAGGCATGCACCTCTACTAGCAGATTTAGCACTTCTGACCAAGTAAGACATCAACTTCTTAAAAAATATGCTTCATGCACTGCACTGGATTTTTTTTTTTTTTAAGATGTAATTTTTAATACATTATTTCTTTTTTGAACTTGAACGGGAACCAGAATGGGACGATCCAGAAGATGACCTGTGGCGCCTGTAAGACATAATGGACAAAGCAGGCAATCTAGTAAGCTAGATCTGTATTCGGCATTCATTAAGATTGTAAAAACATAGAAAATTTAAACACCTTGATGCTAGAAAAAGGAATATTTAAAAACTAATATGTAAACTTACATATATAAGATTATCTGATCAGACTTTGGATGTGAGCCTACAAATGGTATAACCATAACTCAAAATTCTATAATTTAAAAATACTTTATTTCAAAATATAGCCACCTCTCAATTATTTAAGGTAATGGAAAGAAGCCTTGCAAAAATGGATACAACAGATAACATACAACAGACTTATAAACTTGCTAATGAAGTGTGACTACACCAATCTGTGATACACTACAGAAAGTGTAATAAGTCTATATGTAAAACCAATATAGCAAGGCTTCTAATTGTGTATGAAAAAATATATTCATCAATAATTAAATTTTGGAAATTGAGATCACACAAGATGATTGTACAATTAGTTATAGTGTTAATATTCATGCAGCTAATATGAATAAGTCAATATCAACCTGGGTAAAGTAGTGGTGTTCCGTAGGGGTTGGCCCTGGGCTCAGGGTTGTTTAGTGTTTTCACCAATCACCTGGCTTATGGAATAGAGAACATGTTCATTAAGTTTAGATGACAACAAACTAGGGGGATTATATGTGGCTAAGATAATATTTTCAGAAGTGGTAAGAAAGCAACAGAAGGAATTTCACTCAAGTACAGGGTAATTTCTTACAAAGAAGCAAATGCACAAAACTAACTGTGTGTAATCTAGTATCTAAACTTCAAAATGTGAAGAAGCAAAACTAAGCATTCTGTACAAGTAGGAATGAGATAATCCTACTACTGAACCCAAAAATAATTAGATTTTACAAAATCCTTATTTTCACAAGAGGATATGGAAAATTAGCAAAGATTACCAATGAAGTCATTAAATGATTATATAAATAGACACTTAGAACCAAGAGAGCAAATAAAACTGAGTAAATTTAGCCTGCTGCAGAAAAGGTTGACAGATAATTGCACTCTCCAAATTTTAAAAATATCAATAAAGGTAAGTAAGCCAGTAAAGGTCCTTCTAAAAAAATATGGCTTTGGATGAAAAATGTATTAGCTATAAGAAATAACTTCCTTATAAATGAAGGGCATGAAACAATTTGCTATGGAAATGCATTTATATATATTTAAATGAGACAGATTCCCAATGATCTGAAAGTTAATTTTATTAGATGCCCTAGAATTCCTACCAGTTCTAGTATTTAAAATATCATAAATTGGAAAAAAAAAAAAAAAAAAACCTGTAAATTGACTTCAACATACAACTCTGAACTGCAATCTTTAAAAAACAAAAATAACCGAGAGTTGGCTATAATAATATACATGAAAATAAAAATTTAAACAAAATGATCTACAAATGGTTTGATCTATAACTTTTCTCAACCACTTGATCAAAATACAAGACTAAACAAAGTAATGTTTTTAAAATTTAAAGATGGAAAGTATGATTTAAAGATGGAACAAAGACAGAAATCTAACCCTTGACTAGGAATTCTAGCTTAAACCTATTAAATATACTTAACAACAACCATTCTTATTTCTACAGAAACCCAAACCTTTCAGGTGACCGTGATCTTGTTCGTCTTTTTTTGCGATCACCAGGTGAAGAAGATCTAGAACGACTTCTCTTTCTGTTCCTCTCAGGAGATGATGATGAACTTGAATAAGATCTTTTTCGTGGGGAAGAAGAGCCCCTGTGGGACCTGGAGCTGGATCTTCATTGGTTGAGAAACAAATCAAACATTTCATTAAAAGAAGAAACGAAGAAGACTGTTCAGTTTCCAAAAATAAACAGGATATATAACAACTATGAAAATTTTATATGGAAGAATACTTACTGCTTACTCAACAGAAGACTTCTGGATGAACCATGAAAATATTCTATTTAAATATAGTTCTTTTAATTTCATCTCTCTTTAAAAACCTAAGTACTCATTATTTGTAATTAAAAACCAGCATTATAGTATTAACAAAGAATTTAACTTTTTTCTACATAAGATTTTCAATTTACACCATATGAATAGTAAATTTAGCAGATAACTGCAATTGTGTGACATGTTTAGAAATTACATTCTTCCATTTGGGTAGAGTATGTATGCTAAATACAAATTCCCGAAGAAAACAAACAAAACAATTCTTTGTGGAATTAAGCAACTCATAAGTTAAGCTGCTATATAAAAATGAGAAACATGGTACAGAAACAAGAAAAACAGTAATTGTAGTAAACTGCTAAATATCCAAAGAAAAATGAGTAACTTTAATAAAACCTGATTTACATTTTAATATATGTATTTATGAAAGTACCACTATTCATGAAGTATGAAGTGTTGACATTCACATGTTTCAGGCAGAAGTAAATGTGCAATATTTAAGTGCAAAACTTTTTTCTTCATTTACATATTTTGGTTGAAGGAATTTAGCTCAAACTTCCCAAAAAATTCACCTTTGGGCTTAAAATAAAACCAGAAAGCCCAAAAGGAGAATTCTTTGGAAAGTTATGAGCAAGGAATAATGTTTAGGAAGAATATGAAGGTTGTTCTGTAAATCTTATATTGTTTCCCAAAGGGAGTACCAAAATTTGTGGATATTCATTTAGGTACTAAAATTAAGGACTAGAATATTAATACATAATAAGAAAATGCATTTACTCTCTATTTTGTTTTGGTTCAATACAAATGTGCATGTTATTCTTTTCTCCTTAATATGACTAACTGCATTTGCATGGAACTACTACTAGATTTGACTCAATTAACACTAGTTAATTGTTTTTGCCAGAAGAGCCATTATTAAACTTCAGTGTGAATTTCCACATAAGTGGGATTTTAGATGTTTTCTTATTTACCTTAAATGCCTTTAGTAGACAATCAATAAATTAACTTAAAAACAAAGGCGGGGTGTTTTATCCAGTACAGAAAAACTTTTAAAGAGAGCTTACGGACAGACTGTTCCCTCTACAGGTTTGACCAAATGCAACTTGAAAGTTCACAGCAATGTTTGCTTAAGACCACATCCTACCTAAACTAACTAATCATACTACCTGAGTTAGTTTTAAGACAGGGGTCTCTTCTACAAATACTGTTTATAATACTACTTAAAATTAGGAATGAAAATATGTACTCAGTACTCTGTAGAAACTTTACCTGACATAAATAGCAAAGCTTTTTCTGTAAACGTCTGCCTTGCAAAACAAATCCTGTTGTGAGGCAGGATTATTTTTCTTCCTTTTAATAATAAACTTTTATTTTACATATTTAATCTTATTTGAACTACTACTGCAAAGAAAATCAAAATACTAGTGGTATGGTAAATAAGACTTAACTTCACTTTCCTATTTTATTATATCTTAGCATCAAAATAACAAACCCTGCAATAATGTAAAATAGCCACCTTAATTCAATCATGGGAATGTCTTGGCACACTGCTGGCAATGGAAACATTTCATGGTAAGAAAATTAAGCCAAGGCAAGTGCATTAGTTTTCTAATGCTAAAATAAAATTGACAAGTAGAAGCAAAATAAGAGAGAAAAGCAGCAACACCTTCTGCAGCCTTTAAATATTTTTCTCTCTGCTATACAGAGAGATGCTACCTCATTCACCTTGATTTCGACCCACGAGATCTCGAACGTTCTCTGGAACTGGAACGAGATCTTGACTGCGAACTGGAAGAACTTCTTGAACGGGACCTGGAACAACATGGAAGTATTTTTTTTTTCCAGGACCACTTAACTGAGCTTTGTGATATGAACACTGAAAGAAAGATATATATTAGAGTTCATTTTCATATTAAAACATAAATATATACCATGAACAAAGTATGTCTCCACTGATTAAATCTTGTCTAATGACTGCTTCCCATGAAGTGTTACAAGTTTCAAACTTTTTCAAAATACATTTTTATTTTATTTATTTATTTAGTATTGGGGATTGACCCCAGGGGCACTTTACCACTGATCTACACCCCCAGCCCTTTTCATTTTCATTTTGAGACAGGATCTCCCTAAGTGCTAGATATGGACTTGTGACCCTCCTGCCTCAGCCTCCTCAGTAGCTGGGATTACAGACATGTGCCACCATGCCTGGAAATTTTCAAACTTGATAAATTTGTTCTTCAGTACCTGTTTCTGTTGTTGTTGAAAATGCAAAAGGTGGGCTGGGGATATAGCTCAATTGGAAGAGTGCTCACCTCGCATAAGGCCCTGGGTTCAATCCCCAGCACACCAAAAAAAAAAAAAAAAAAGAGAAGAAAATGCAAATAGTTCCTTTTTACTTCTGAATTGTGGATTAGCATATAAGCAAATTGACTGTTGTATATGCAGCTGACAATTTTATATCTAATCAGTGATATCATTAAACCTTATTAAAATAAGTAAAAAATATATAAAATAACTTTTTAAAATTTTTGGTTTTAATAAAAAGATCATTTAAAAAAATCAACTATTACTTTTCAAGCCTGATCAAATTACACTAAAACCACTAGGTTATAAATGTGGAACACTACCAGTTTATTAGAAAAATGATAAATACTTTTATGCTCACAAATAATTTATTAGAAGTCACCCAGGACTAGTATATCCAGGAGGATAGAATGTTATAATTCATATCTAATTTCTCTAGAATGTTCCTACCACTATTATTTATAAAACTCCTATTTCCTTGGAGTCTAGCTAATATGCTTTAAATGTTGGCATAAACATATTTTGATTCATTTGTCTTTCAACTTACTCCTTTTAGAGAATTAAAAGAAAAATATATAATACTGCTATTATTATTTACATAGTTATATTGATAAATATGACACAAAAGGAGATATGGTACATTTGATTCTAAAAATTGTAAATGACAGAGACTACTATGTTTTATTTCATTATTACTTTATATAGGTACTTTTTTGTTACCAGGCTTTATAGTATTTAATTAATAATAGCTAACTATTAAGAACTTGTTAAGCTAATACTTCATTCCTAAATGATTAAAATTCATTGCCTACAGTATTACTTAACTGTGAATAGGATTTTTCAAGAGAATGTTGTTTATTTAAGGCACTGCTTTTTCTCAGCCAAAATTTTATTTTTATTGTCAACTATAATTACTGAATATGCATTTTACAGTACCAAACAAAAGAATATTCAAGTACAACACCAACTGAATCCTCTACTTTATTCCTGAACAACCCAAAGTGATAAACAGTAAGTAACTGAACTAATATGGCTGAACTTGTTCTTTATTCAGAATATTGATACCAAAAGATTACTAAAAATTGTGTAATAATGATTTCAATGCTGAGAAAAATTTCTGTACTAACCTTTAATATCTTGAAATAACCTTTCATCGAACCTAAACATTTCTAAATGTAAGCTATTTAGATATTCAAGTATCACTATATGTAACTGTTTAGTTGAACTTTTAAGTCTATTTAGTAAAAGGCAGAATGCTAAAACAGGTTAAGTTTCATATTAAGATTTTGCATTTCTGAAAACAGTAGATAGTATCTACATAGCAACAAGACAAAAAGTATTTTAAAAGGTGACTTGAATGAAATCTTTTAAATAAAACGCTTATTTAATTAAAAAGAAAAATTGAAATTTATAAATAAAGAAGTTAGATACTGACATTTTGACTGGTGTTACCCTTGACCTGTACCCGTTTACCTGGACCTAGACCTTGAACTTGAGGGGGAGGATGAGCGTGATGAAGATCGTGAATGTGAAGATCGAGACTTTGAGCGACTTCGTCTATTAGATTTCTTTTTATTACTATCTTCTTCTTCACTGGCATCAAGATTATATTTTGAGAGATCAGCATCATCTTCATCCTCATCCTAACAAAAATGTTTATATTTAGATATTAATGTTACCTACTAGGAAAGATGAATAGGTTCATGTCCTGGATATCTCCTTATGGATATAATCACTGATATCTCAAAGTAAATAACTCAGTTCTGGAGTATACGATTTGATTTCTCATTTCAGCTAACTAGATAGAGTAAACCTGGAAGTTGTACTCATTTCCTTTTTCTAGCACAATGCATTACCATGTTAGTTATCAAGAATTTTCAATTCTACTTTGTAAAAAAAGATGCAGAGTCCAGTACCCATAGTCTTAGTTTAGAACTTTCACCCTTTTTTCTCTAGTACATATTACAGTAACTCTCAGCTAGTCTAATTTTTCAAATCCATTCTGCTACTCCAATATCTCAACATATGTACACACTTGTCATCCTGAAGAGGAGGTCAGATAAATACAACTCATCGTTTCTTGAACACTTTCATTCTAAGGCCTCTTATGATTAGCCTTTAAAGTACCCTGAATCTGGATCCACACAGCCAAACTAAAACTTACACTCTGGTTCCACAAAATATCAGATTGAAGTGGGTGCTGTCCTTTTGCTTTCCTTCTCTATTCTAACCACAGTAGTCTATGTATGAATTTTTAATGTCTGATTGATTTTTTACTCACAAAAACTGTTTATTGTTCTATCTAAACATGCTCTTATCCTCCCTCTTTTTATTGGCTCCCTCACATCATTCAAGCCTCAGCTCAAATTTTACCTTCTCAGAAATTACCCCCTGAAACCGAAGTAGTTCAGTAGTTTTCTTAATTACCTGATAATCATATCATGTGCTTCAGAACAGTATTAGTATCTTGGTCATTTACATAAGGAAAGGGTGGTTCTTTCTTGGTCACTATTTTATCTTAAAAAAAAAACCAAAAACTCTGTGTGACAGAATGGAAACTAAAAACTTTTATGGGAATATATCTTTGCCAAAGTTCCAAGATTGTCAGATGCATTCATGTCTATGTAATACTTCAAATAAGAACAAGGAGAAATAGGACCTGGAAATTATTTACCTCATCTAATTTATATTTAGAAAGATCTTCATCCTCATCCTCTTCTTCTCCCTCTGATTCTTTATCTTCAACTTCCTTTAATATTGACGCAGGACCAACTGCCTTCCCTCTGTATTTTTTCTTTTTACGTCCGAACTAGAAAAAAATAGTTTCAAAATACTTCAGTGAGCTGAAAGCGCATTAATGTTTTCTAAAAAATTATCTTTATATACTTAAGTCTGTTACAATTTCTTATAAAATGTGAAGTTGCTGGAAAAGACTCAACTTGTATTTAAAAAGAAGAGACGTTTCAAAACTTTCTTCTGCACTGATAATGTTTTCCTAATTTTTATTTATTCTGTACACCCATATCTAGGCTTACCTCATCATATTCTCCATCAGATTCTTCTCTTTCTATATACTCAACATTTTCTCTTTCATTAAACCCACCACCATATCCTAGAAAAAAGAGCACATAAATTGTTGACAGGTAACAAAAACATGTCCACATCACTTCCAAACAGGAAAAAAATCTAATCAATGGCAGTTGCCTATCTAAAAGTTATTAGTCTTTAAAAAGCAAGTTAAGGGCTGGGGCGATAACTCAGTCGGTAGAGTGCGTGCCTCGTAAGTACAAGGCCCTGAAGGCCCTGGGTTCAATCCCCAGCACCGCGCAAAAAAAAAAAAAAAAAAAGCAAAGTGAGATAACTTAGTTTTAAAGTCAAACAGCTGTATTTCCAGTTCAATAAGAACCATGGATTTAATATCACTGTCTACCAGTTCCACAGAGTTTGAAATCTTTTGATACAATGAAATTCTGCTGAGCTAAAATGTAGTGAGCCACTAACTAGAGCTTGGAAAATTCCTAATTATATAGGCATATATAATGAAATGATAAAGGTCAACCTTTGGCTTTGGTTTAATTGTTGGTAGCATAATTATTTTTGTTTAACTGCTGTTAATTATTTTTAGCGCATAGTTAAAAGTTATTCAGGGGGATGGGGTTGTGGTTCAGTGGTAGAGTGCTTGTCTCGCATGTGTGAGGCACTGGGTATGACCCTCAGCACATAAAAATAAATAAAATAAAGGTATTGTGTCCATCTACAACTACACAAAAATTTAAAAGAAGTTATTCAGGTTTCTGAAATAGCTAGTAAAGCTTCAGATTAAAACTATTTTAGTATAATGTAGTTAAGATTAGCAAACCACTATTTGGATATTACAACTGATGCTTACAATTTGGCAGGTCTTTGACATGAGTTTAAAAAAAATTGGAATAAGAAAGTAAACAAGCTAGTTTTGGAAGGAGATGAGAGATTTTGACTAAGTCTTCCCTCATGACAAAGAGGTGATGAAGAATAATGCAATTTAGCTTGTCACATATTTTAGAATAGCACCACTACACAAGGCAATTGATTCTCAGATTTAAGGACTCCATGAGGTCACAAAGAGACTTGAAATTTGTCAGTTGTGGCCATTTTTTTTTTTAAATTTCATTTCCAAATTTTACTTTCTGAAAGAAAATTCCATTAATGAAGCATCTTTTTTCATTATACTTTGTATTAGTAAAAATTTTTTAAATAGAGCAACTGAACAAATGTTGACGTTACAACAGAATTGCCATCGGTGCAGAAAAGTCCTTGTTCAACTGGGCAGTAAAATTCAGAAAATGTTAGTGTGGAAGCATGTAAGAACATTAAAAACAACTTATTTAAAATTAAGGAGTTAGGCTTTTAGTGGAGTTCTCTGTTCACATTTAATAACATACAATTTAAGTTAATACGGCAAATATGACAGCTGAAGATTATAGTAAGATTAATGTAACTCATGTTACATTTTACATTTACATTTTACATTAGGTAATTTTATAAAGTAAAGGTACGTAAACAAAATGTTTTACAATGAACACCACAGCAAATACAAAGCTATTTTCCCATTCTCTCATAAAAGCCTCAGGGAAAAAAAAAAAAAAAAACTAGTCTGTTGACAATAAAGACATAATTATTAAGGTATGTTGTTTGAATTGTATGAAAAACCTGACTCATGTACTCTATCCCTGTACAAGGGAACACTAGTTCCATATCATTAAAAAAACTTGTGTATGACATTTATACCAAGTATTTAGTACACTGGAAAAATGGTGAGTTTGTTTCCTTCATTCTATTGGTTTAGAACTTTATAGGAAACACTGTCAAAAACTCTTTGCTTCTGTTCTTGTCACTTCCCCAGTGCAATTCTCTCTCCACAATTCAGTAACAACAGTGTCTGAAATTAGATAACCCTATCACTCCTTTATAAATAGCATTTAGATACTTCCTATTAAGAACAAAACAAATTCTTTACTATAATTTACATGGCCTTGTCTATTTCTAAAATGTTTTTTGAAGCTAACAAGGAGCTAAACCAACATGCTCAATTCTCTCAAGCTCAGGGTCTTCACAAAACCTTTTCCTATTTGAGTAAATTTTCCACACATCATTATTTGGATAACTCGTATTTTGCTTCTTAAACACAACTTTCTCAGAGAAGACTTTTAATCTTTGGCTCAAATGTCTATTTTGCTCATCCAGGTGATTCCAGCACACTGCCTAGTGGCCTATGAATATTTTTTCAGTGAACAAAGATTAAAAAAAAAAAAAAAATACTGGTACCATCTAAAAATTTTTAGTTCCTTTAGAAGGCTTTAAAATACAATAGTAGCCATTTGTCTTTTTCTTTGTAAGACCTTATAAGAATTTTTGTTTCTTTACAAGACTTTTTAAAATACCAGTTTAGATAAAACAATCAAACAATACAAGAATGTAAGCTTATAGTACAAGTCTTACAATGGAAATACTTTCAAATCTGTCTCAGAATAATGTAAGATGTTGAGCAAAGGTCAATGAAGAATCATACACAATTGAAAATTATTTGGATTTGGGTGTGACAGTAGACAAAATGAGAGAAAAGAGGATGAACATAACATCTGAGAAGTTAAGAAAACAATTGTAACAATCATAAAGAATATAAATTTCAATGTGTTAAGGTTGTTTCTACAGTTAGTGTAATAGTTAACAGTTCAATTAAAAAAAATGACAAAAATCAACATAATGGTAAATCCCAAAATAGAAAATGACTAATTAAATTACTATACAATTAAATGATGGTGGGCTGGGGATATAGTTCAGCTGGTAGAATGCTTGCTTCATATGCACAAGGCCCTGGGTTCAATCCCCAACACCACTTAAAATAAATAACTAAATAAATAAGATGGAATTATGCTTAAGTCTAAATCAAAAACTTTCAGAGGTAGTGCATCATATTTTTGCTTTTTTGATTTTAATTCGCATCCCATTCCAAAGCTCTCTTGAACCTTGGATAGCTTCATTTCAAACATCTAAGAGGAACCGAAGAGCAAGAGAATAAGACACTTTGCATTATTCAACTGTTATCAGCAAAATAAATAATTAGGTCAAGAGAAGTAGAAATGGTTTAGCATACCAGAATGACAGAAGATAAGAAAGGAAGAAAAATGAGAGGTATGAAACACAAACCTTTGACTTTTGCTACAAACTTTAAAGAAGCCATGATGCAGATCACGACAAATCTAAGAAAAAAAATTTTTGAGACTACAAGTTTTAAAACTGTTATTTCAGTTCAGAAAAAGACAAAAAACCTCTGGCAGCAACTGGGAAAAAGGGGAATATACAGAGACTAGCTGGGTGGTTATTTTTCCATGACAAGATAATGGTAAGACTTTTCTCTGAAAGGTAGAGAAGTGAGATGAAGGAGCTATCTAGGGTAAGGAATACGTTTAGGTTTCTGGTTTACGTAACAACTGTATGGCGGGTGGAACTAATCATGAGGAAAAAAATCACTAGAAGAGGGTCAAGTCCTAGGGAAATCACAAATTCAATTAAGATAATGAATCTGGTATCTATATGGTAAGGTTGTACAGGCAGCTGGATACACTGGTCAGTCTGAGCTGGAGACATAAATTTGTATACCATGGTGTGTCAATTGTTTCTTAAACTTGGGGATTAGAAGAAAACAGAAAAGAACGAAGGCCTAGAGAGTGGGTCTTGGGGAATCCCAACATGCAGTAGAAAGGCAAAAGACAGAAGAATCAGAGATGTCAGGGAGAAAAACTGCAACTTTGAGAGGAAAGAGAAGGAAAAAAAGAGAGACCCTTATGAGCTTAATCTGCTCAATCATCACAAAGGCAAAATCTACTTCCTGAGAATAAGATGTAAAAATTGATGGTGGAAAATGAAGAATTATCTAGGACATTAGGTTATAATCTTCTCACATGTGAAAATAGAAACTTGAAAAAAGGGCAGAGGAATAAAAGTAAAATTTTTGCTAGTCTGTAAGGATTAGGTCTAAAAGATTCATCACCTCGATCCTCAGAAATTGGGAATGTGAAGATGGTCCAAAATTAGGGACAAAAAGAGTCAAGTAGTTTACTCATTCAAAGTCTAAAAGATTTTATTTAGATCCTTTTCGCTATGTGATACACAAGCAGTTGAGTAATAAAATCAGAAGTACACAATGTGTTTGGGTGAGCTGCTAATAATGGGAAAACTATATTCTGTCAGGTGAAATTTCACTATGACACTGCAAGAGACAGAGCCAATGGTAAACTATTACTTTGGCCAAGGATTACCAAACAACCTGAGGTCTTTTGGAACTCTCCCTGGAAGAATTTCGAGAATTTGACACTATGGAATCTGTATTCTTAAGTTTCTCAGATGATTCTAATATAGCCAAGTTTGAGGATTACTACCTAACTTTCAGAGAAAAACCTTTGCCCTTTTTGTTGTACTAGGATATTACATGAATAGGAGATAATACTTATCATTATCAACTTAGAAACATCTAATCCAGTGAGGGAAAATGTAGGAAAAAAACATTTCAAAAAGTATACTAATCACCTTTCTTGTTCGGATAGGGCTCCCTACCACTATATATTTTACAAACTGTGAAATTATGAAACAAAAGAATTTCTTGTGTTAAGGGGAAAATAAATCCCAGTTAAAAGCACAAGGGCAGAAGAGACAGAATCCTCAATTATTAATGTAATCTTTTGAGAAGGTAATATACTGGCCAATTCAATTTTTAGTTCTCCAGAAATCATTTAGTTAAAACAGGTTGAATCTTACCCGTTCTTTCTTCTAATTTAGCATACTTTGGAGTATTACACATGTTACACTCTGATCTTCTGGCCCAATTTACATTACTGCAACTAGAGAAGTGAAGAAAAAAATCAAATCAGAAGGCCATGCTACAAGGTAAGAAAAATATTAGACATTCTACAATGTTAAAAGAGAACTAAGATGAAATCACTATCATAAAGCAAGGTTCATTAAATGTAAATAAAGAAAATATATACTGGTATAGAAAATGTGGGTCCCAGAAACACTTATTTAAGAGAACAAAATCTGCATAGCATGAAGAAAAACTGATTTTTGAGAAATGACAAACTGTTAACTACAGAGAATCAGCTGCCTTGGGGAAAAACTATTACTTTGAAATAAAGACTCCACTAATTTTTTAGCCTCTGAATTCATCTCAATGATAATTAGGAACATACCTTTGGATATTAATTTGCTGATATTATCCTCCTACCCTTAATAATCTTTTTAACACTGAACCTCAGAGCCTACCAAATCCAATAACTTAATCTGCCTCAGAGAAAATTTTTAATACAGTTTAAAAATATACAGGATCAGAAATTTATGTGAGTCCAGTGTGGTGGCACATGCCTGTAATCCCAGCCTTTTGGGAGACTGAGGCAGCAGGATCATTCAAAGTCAGCCTCAGTAACTTAGCAAGATTCTAAGCAACACAGCAAGACCCTGTCTGAAAATAAAAAATAAAAAAAGGAAGCAGGGGAAGTGGCTCAGTGGTTAAGCACTCAAGTTCAATTCCTGGTACCAAAACGAACAAAACAAAACAACAGAAAATTATCTGAGACCCTACGTTGATTCATTTGCATAGCAGGAAAAAAATGGAAGACAGGAAAATCAATACAGAACTAAATTTAAACAAAATGTATTCTACCTAATTAAAAAATAATTTTTGATGATAGACAACTTCTGATTCCAAAAACACTTTGTAAACAGATGAAATGTATTTTGTGATGTATTTCCCATTAATGACAGAAACTAAAAATTTTTGCATCATCTCTCAATAAGAAACATTTATTTACTTGTATATATAATCGATCATAGTAATAACCAATACTACCTTTAAAAAATAAAAAAATTTAAAATTTCTTTTATTGTACTTAAATACTACATAGAATGAATAACAGCCAACAGACCTCCAATTTAAAAGGATACACTGGCTTGTCAATGTGATTAATAAGTTTGTATTAACAAGGAGTGACTGGATACATTATTGGCAGGAAGAGTAGACCATAATTTGAAACACATACGTTTTACACTGCCAGTCATTAGCACTAAATAGGCCTCGGCTCTTTTCTGCAAGTGTCTTTCCTATTTCAGTACCCCCAGCTTTCATCATTTTTGCTTCAGTTGTTTTCTCTGAAAACAAAAAAAAAAATGCAATATGAATCTGGGGAAAATACAGAAACAATCTGTACATACAGTGTTAAATAGAATCTTCCTTAAATACTTACCCCGACCACATCGATTACAGCTGGTTCTTCTAGCAAAGTTTACATTTCCACATCTGAAAATAAAAAGCATTTACAGAAATCATTTAAGTCTGTGCAATGTTTGTGTTCTCACCACATTATGAAGACGTTCTGGATTCCAGAACTCGTATCTGTCATGTTAACGTTAACATTAATTATAATAAACTTACAATTTAGTGGGAGAAAAAATGACCCGGCAGTCACTAAAACAGGAAACAAAATCCAGTTATGTGCTCTTGATTAAAGCACTTAGGGTCTCTTCCCTGGCATTCTTGTATTAGCATATCCCATTACAATGAAACCCCCTTACAAAAGTGAAGTGAGATTTGACCACGCTTTAATAATTACTGCCAAGATACGGAAATTTAAACAAAAACAAAGTACAATCTTAGTACAGGAAACAATAAGATATTTACAAAATTGCAACAAGTTTTCAAGAAATACATAATCCAATGCAGAAAAAACGGATAAGGGAGGGTTTCACAGATCTGATGAAATGCTCTTTTTATAGGCAAAGGTGGGATGGTAAGAAAGAAGACAAGGTGTACTAAATAGATTCAGTAATAAGGAAACTGTTTTATGAAGTATTTATTAAACCGAAATCTAGCAAAAACTGACAACTATCACAATTGATCACCTCAATATATGAAGACAGTATAACTTCATGCTCACCTTTAGCAAATATTAAACTAAGTTCCTGATTTGCTCATATAATCTAGGTAGTGTATCTGCATATACATAAGAGCATGATAAATGCTCAGACATGTAATGCTTAAATTTTTTAAAAGGTGCCTTTTGAGATGATCACTAGAATGAAATTAAGACACTAAGAATGAGACGATATTAAACTGAAATGCTCCAAATAATTTTTAGGTTCTTTCTCCTTAAAAAATATTCTTTGTGACCCCCAATGAGCATTGAAAATACACTGTAAATGTCTTCCCATATTTATACATATTGTATAATATTCTATTTTTATAAATAAATTTTAAGGAACAAGAGTATGCATTTCACTAAATTGGAGTCCTACCTTAAATATTTGTGTGCTGTCATTAAGGACACAGATTAAAGTACATTATTTCACAGGTGACCAACACCACAATGGTCAAAATTTTGAATTTTTTTACAGTGTCTTACCACACCTAACAATTCCATTCCTAACATAACTTTTTTGTTCTAATCGATATCAGAGTTAGACTGAAGTTTCTTCAAGTCTTAATACTGAACCACTATTAACAGCTGCCAATTAGGGAGTATAAAGCTGGATTTCGTATTTTACATACACTACCAAGTTATTTCATCTGTTCCTTATAAGGGAGCAATTCTACTCCAATTTTTTGGATGGTCTGAAACAAAACTAGAATGATACCCTGGTTTGTCCAACAGATTTCTGCTCTTTACTATCAAGAACTATCCGGGGATAACTTAGGAACAAGAAGAAATTGAAGATTTTTATTTGAACATGAGTTATGCCTTAAATATTTTTGATTTCTCCAAATAGAAACATCTATTTGTATGCCTAAATAATATCTGGCTAATAATAATTTAATAGAGCAGACTGGATTTAGCAACAATGTCAAAAAGCAGAGTCACTAATACACGTGCTCAGTCGTCTTTCAGGGCTGATGCAGGCAAAAATACAGGCCTCTTTTTAGCTCTCAAAAGACAAGAAACTAAATTCTTGCATAAAATCAAAGGCCACTGAAAAGATGAGAATTTCCCAACCCAAAGGAATCGAATCGAGAAAACGGGATAAATAATACAATGAAAACGTCTGATTAAAAATACAAAAAAACCAAGAAAAACTGAGAAACAAAACGACGGTGCAAGAAAGAGACGCTTTCAGCGAACAAGAATAAAGTTCTGCAGGAAAAGTCACGTGGGGAGATCCAACACCGAGCTGGCCACGACTAGGGAAATTTCCTTATCACCCAAACCTGGCCGGGGCGGGGGTGGGGTGTGGAGGTGAAAGGGTAGGCGATCTCGCATTCCACAAGGGACCACCGAAAGATAATGTCGAAGAAAGCCTGGTGACAATTCCAAAACAAAGGGTCCCCGAAAGACCTTCCTCAGGAAGGGACTGGGAGCCTCCTTCCCGCCTGAGAGCCGGCGGTTCGCCGCCTTAACCCGGCTAAAGGCGCGGGAGGAGCTTGGAAGACACAAAATGCCAAATCGACCTGAAAAAAGCGTCCACTGATAAATACCGCCCCAATTCGGGACCCTCTATGAACTCACTTTTTGTCGGGGCAAATCCAGTCCCCGTCACTGACTCGGAAATTCTTGGTCGACATCTTGGACGCCACCACCACAGCCACCCGCAGCTACGTCTTCACAGGAGGAAGCGGGCCGGGGACTTTCGGCATCTCGGGGCTGTCCCCACGGCGCCTGACTCCCGCCCTCCAGTGCGTTAGGATTTGATAATGAGGGCTCTCAGCCGGGGTTGAGTTTGAACGATATTATACAGACTAAGATGCCTATGCAATTGTTTCCTGGCTGAAAAGTTATAACGCAAATATCTTTTCCAGGGCTAAATTTACAGGCGCCGTTGGGACAGCCCAGACAGGAGGCCTTCGTGGCACTAGAAGCTTCGGAGAGCCCCCTATAGGCGGGAGGACCCAGAAGAAAGGAACTTCCGCTTCGGTGGGCGGAGCCATGGAAGTGGAGGCGGAAGTGATTGTGATCGGTGCAGGGGCGTGGAAACGCATGTCACCTAGTTTTAGGTTTGGGGTGAGGTGAGGTGGGGTGTTAAATTTCCTGGAGTTTGTTTTAATGAAGGAGAGCAATTGTTTTTTTCCTTATGCATGTGGGTTATCATTTAGAAGCCTTCTTTTTGGAAACTTAAGTAGGTTTAGCATAAGCAGTGTACCCAAGGGAATCAACCAGTAATTTTAGAACTAGGATATTGCCAAATGTTTTTAAATTTACCACCATCTTTTCTGATTCTGTCGCATTCTCTCTTTACAGATAGAACACTATCTTGTATTTTAGGTTTACTCTTTTGCTTTTTAGAAATTTAGTTCATGTATGTATGTGTAATTTGATAAACTGTTGAGCTATATAATGATAGTTTATTGTTCTGTAATTTTTTTACACTCAACATTATGTTTCTAAATTCATCCTAGGTAGTTGTATGTAGCTGTGTAGTTCCTTTATTTCCCTTCTGTATTCTTACAACATTACTGTTTGTGATAGTTTATCCCTGCTTTTCCAGGTTTTGGCATTGCAAACAACACTAGTATGAGCATTCTTATGCATGAATTCTGTAACTTAAATGCAAGAAGGTTTCTAAAATATGGTATTTATCTAGGAGAAAAATTGTTAACTATCTTTTAGTTTTAGTATTTGCTTTAACATCTTTGGTAATTATAACATCTTGGTCATCTTAGAGTTGGCAGATGTTTTCCCTCAAAAGTTAATCACATTTTCCCAGTCTTTTAATTTTGTCTAATGGTAGATTTTATCCTGAACATTTTGAATATTATATTGTATAGCCTTTGGATCCTGTTTAAAGTCTTTGGGAATGCTAATGATTTTTTGTTTGTTTTGTGTTAGTAGGCAGTCCAGTTTAGTTCATATCACAAATTCAGTCTCACCCTCTGTAAGTACTGGTTCCATGTCAGTTGTCTTCTCTAGGGCTTTGCTGTGCTGCTTTGAGCGTATCCTACACATACTACACTTGGGGATTCTTTTGTACTTTGATGGTAGTTGCAGTTCTGTTCAAAGATCTTTTGCTATGATATTTTGGTTTCTCCTGCACTTGCTCATTTCAAGTCTGAGCAAAGGACTGAACTTTGGGTTCATACATGAATTAGGGGACCCCTTTCTTCAGCTCTTTTATTGCTCTCACGCACTTCTCTCCTAAGGATCCCTTTTCTTGTTCTCTTGCTAGAAATATGAGGTTTCTCTTGGAATTTTAATTCTCCTGGAAAGAAAACTCCCTCAAGACTACCCATTCTCTAATTACATGTTCTTCAAGCAGTCCTCTGACTAATCATTTGTCTTCTCTCCTGAGTACACTTAACTTACCATGGTGAAATACCCAGAGCAAATTAACCACACAAGTATTTTTTCTAGATAAGTTCTCTATAGATTGATAAATTTGCATTGTGATGCACATCTTGCTTTCTCGTGGGTCCTCTTACCATGTTGATTCTATACTTGTCACACTCTAACCTGGGGTAAAATGATGAGGAAAAAAAATAATAAAATGTATAGGATTTCCTCCACACCCTTCAGAGCACAGAGACCTTTTTTCCTATTTCATTAGTCTGAATATGCCTATCCAAGCCTATGCCCTCATCCTTGGGTCAAAGCCCAGATTGAGGGGTGGGCTTGGGGGGAGAGGAAATAAGCTAAATATTCCCCAGAGACTTCTAGCTCCCAGAAGTCCCTTTCTCCCATTCATCTGGACAGAAAAGTGGGGATTTTCTCAGTAATTGCTGCCTTTGTTGCCACTACAGATTCACTGGGTACTGGGGCTCAGATCAAAGCTGTGAGAGAATACAGGAAAACAAAGCAAAAATAAAATAAATAAATAAAATAAAAACAAAATTAATTTTTCCAAACTTCATTTTTCTGCCCCAAATTGTCACTTTCCTTTTACTTCTCAAAATGCTTGGTGACTTTGTATGTTTTGTCCTGA
Organism: Sciurus carolinensis; assembly: GCF_902686445.1. NCBI lineage: Eukaryota > Metazoa > Chordata > Mammalia > Rodentia > Sciuridae > Sciurus > Sciurus carolinensis. The sequence goes on along the minus strand of NC_062213.1, from coordinate 150,882,290 downwards.
GTTTTTCAATGTAGCAGTGGACAAGATAGACTATAGTGAGTTTACTCCATATTGCCTGGCACAGCAGTACAAGTTAAAACCATAATGTGTTGCCACTATGCATTCATCAAGATGAATAAAATGAAAAAATCTTAAGTCCTGGAGAACATGTAGAATAATTGGAATACTTTACTGCTGGTGGAAGTGTCAGTCCCCCACTTACAATGTTTTGACATAGAATTTTTGATTTCTTGATGGTGTGGAAGTAATAGTATTCAGTAGAAACCATACTTCACAGTTTGAATTTTGATCTTTTTCCCAGTCTAGAAATATTTGTATATACTCTTTTGTGATACTGGGTAGTAGCAGGCAGCCAAGCCAAGTCCATCACAGGATCACAAGGGTGAACAACTTGTACTCTACAGTGTGCCATGTTGCTAATCTATGACATTTCAGTAAGTTGGGTGGTGTGGTTTAGATATGAGATGTCCCCCTAAAGCTCATGTGTAAGACAATGCAAAAATTTTCAAAGTGAAATGATTAGAACATGAGAGGTTTAACCTAATTAGTGGATTAGCCCACTGCTATGGATTAACTGGGTGGTAACTGTAGGTAGGTCAGGTGTGACTGGAGGCAGTAAGTCCCTGGGGGTGTGCCATTGGGATTTATATGTTATCACTGGTGAGTAGAGCTCTCTATACTTCCTGGTTAACTATATCATGAGCCGCTTTCATCCTCCATACCCTTCTACACTGAAATTCTGCCTCACCTAAGGCCCAGAATAATGGATTCTGTCATCTATAGACTGAAACTTATAAATGAGAAGCCAAAAAAAAAAAAAACCTCTCCTTTAAGTTGTTCTTATTAGGTCTTTTGGTTGTAGCCATGCAAATCTGTCTAAAACAGGTACATTAAATGCATTTTTGACTTAGGGTATTTTAAATTTAATGATATGTTTATACCATAGAATTTCCAACTTACATTGATTACATGCCTTCTCATAAGTTGAGCATTTGTGCTTTGGAAAATGTTTGTCTAAATCTATTAAGTCTGAACATAGGCATACACTGTGACCCTGAAATTCAATCCTAAGTATATTCTCTAAGAAATGCACATATATTCATTGAAGATATGAGTAATAATGTTCATAGTTGCATTATTCATAATACTCCCAGCTGGAAGCTTCCCAATTGCTTATCAAATTGCAACCACAGTGAACAGCAATGAGTGTCATTCACCAATACAATATTAAGTTGAAAATGTCAGACACAAGATGACACATGCTATACAATTCCATTTATGTGAAGTTTAAAAGCAGCAAAATTATTCTAGGATAGTGATTACCCTTAGAGATGGGGAATAACTGGAAAGGAATAAGAGGAATAATACAGATGCTAGAGCTAGTAAATGACATACAGTTAACTGTATCAAAAGTTAACTTGCTGATTAGTAAAACTTTTCTGGGAGAGTCATTTGTCAACAAAAAATTCTGTGCAATAAGTCTAGGATAACATGAACAAAATATAAGAATATATCTGGAATAATCAGAATAGGTTATTTGGGTTCAAGAACTAAAACTGATTTTTAAATATTCCTGGAGTGGGGAAGGAATTTATTTCAACTATTCTGACTTGAAAGAAAAATCCCTCAAGACTACCCATTCTCTAATTACATGTTCACCAAGCAGTCCTCTGACTGATAATTTATCTTCTCTCCTGAGTACACTTAACTTACCATGGTGAAATACCCAGAGCAAATTATTCATACAAGTTTTTCTTCTAGATAAGTTCTCTATAGATTGATAAATTTGCATTCTGACGCACATATCACTTTCTTGTGGGTCCTCTTAACATGTTGATTCTCAAGAGGTTAATTAACTCTGGTGGAAATGGTAAAGTTGAGTTTCTGAACTTACATAGCCAAGAAACTGGCTCTGAATGTTTTATTAGGGTTCTTTCTGCTTGCAAGTAACAAATATCAAAATAAAATGACAAACCTGAAAAATGTGTGTGGTGAGGGTAAGGAGTATGTAATAAAGAGAAGGTGTTTGATGGAATGCCAGGGCGAGAGTACAATGCAGATTCAGAAAGAAACTAAAAGAAGCCAGTAGCACACGTTCTTAGTCTCTTGCCTGACATGTTCTATGTGCACATCATTCTTTTCTTTTGTCAGAACAGCTTTCCTTGCTCCTTAGTTTACAAGACAGTCAGAATACCCCTCTGAGAACTGAGCAAGTGGGGCTCTTAACCTGGCCCTAACCCCAGCCTTGCTTTGAAGAATTTTCCTCTTAGTGTTTTAAGTCCCCTTGGGTGTCTTGCATCATCTGGAAAGTCGACAGGAGCCCAAACCTAGCCTTGTGGGACCCTGGACAAAGGGAGCTCTGAAATATTCTAATGCCAAACTGACCAGGTCAGTAGGCCCTTCTGGTGTGACACCCTGTGCCTAAAGAGGACCTCATTGGCTTCATTCTCTGTTTCTTTCCTGCATGGTCCTGAACATGCTGCTTTCTTATTGAGTGTGGCATTCCATCAGGTGCTCCAGAAGCTCTGGGACTGGCATCTGGACTTTTCCTGGCTGTTGCAAGGGAAAGTCAATGTGCCTTGTCAGTGGATATCTTTTCTTGCTTATGATCAATACGGCGTCATTCTGCTGTCTTAGGTTGGACTTTAGCCATGTACAATAAGAGATGTACGTTGCTTGCCCAAATGAGACTTCTTGATCTTCTCAGTGGAAGACAGGACTCCAGTCAACCTTAAAAGGTTCATATTCTAGGGATGCTTTGATTAAGGCCTAAAAGGTTCAAGAGGAGACATGGAGGTGTGTTGTTTTTTTAACACCATAAAGTCTATGAATAAATGCTGTAGAATTCCAAAAGATAAATTTAAAGTGACCACAGAGCAAATAATTGTTTACAATTTCTTGTGGTTTTTTTTTTTGTGTGTGTGTGTGGCCATTATCCACCAAACATACTAACAACATTTGAGGGTCATTAGAAACTAGTTTTCACAATGCATAATGGATGAGTAATGATCTAATCTGTCTTAAATAAATGGCATTAGGTAACTGCAGAGACAAAAGGATCTATACTGTTTCAATTTTATAAAGGATACAAAATGCCATGACATTGTGACTAATGTGTTGCTACCTTTTCCTTATAGTGGGAGATATGAAATCACCTAGGAATGACATCTTTGACAATAAAGAACACAAAATGGTGGTTCCTCTGGAAACTTGGAAAGTTTTTCATGTACTCTGATTCTACCATCAATGGCTACATAAGTACTTTTTCTTACCCTCAGTCTTTATCAATAAATCATTATACTTCACATGGGCCCATGACTTTTATAATTACTTTTATTATCAAAGTGTTACTATGTATAGTCCTTCCTTGCCACATCCCCATCTCCTCAAATATTCCTCCAGGACTTTGAATACCATAGGGACAACACTGGATATATGATATTGTTGCTTAAGTTTCCAAGTTTTTGTTTTCCATTGAAGAGATTCCCAATGGTTGTTGATTTCTCAAGGAATTGAGAAATCCTCCTTAAATGGATTGTGCACTTTTTATTCTTTGACTTTCTTTTAAACAGCATACTCATTCATTAGCATGCTTGTAATGTGTGCAAATATTCGTAGACATTCAAGACTCGCATACCCTAAATAGACATTTTTTACCAAATTTTGTCATATGAATTTATTCCTATAATTTAAAATAAACGTGCTGAAAGAAATGACAAATCTTTAATGTGTGTTTATTTAGTGCACTTTATTATTGACATTCTTGGAAATTCAGTATATAAAGAATATGAACACGCACTTTACAACTCTCCTTCAACTTACATGCTCTTTCGTTTTGTAGAATCATTGATAGGAAGTTTTTGCCAGCTGGTATTTCAGAGTCCTTTATAAATTAATTATAGTATTTACTAGCCATGTGGGAGTAAAGCAGTCTAATTAGGTCAAGGAGGCTGGCTCTGCTGGAGACTGAAAGGCAAGCACGTATAAGGTGTCAGTTGCAAAACTACTGCAGTGCTTTCTTGAACACATGTTTAAAAAATCTGATAAAAAGTTTATATGCAAATGTATGGGAAAACCAAACATAATTAGAATAAAAACTTATCAAAGTTTGTCATCCATATATGACAAAATAAAGCATTTTAGCTAACACAGGACTTCACAAGTATTCCATGCTACAGGAGGAATGAGATGCTTCATGCTAACAGGGTGCTCATTAATTAATTCATTCACTCATTTGACAGGAATAGGGCTAGAAAATGCACCTGAAGAGAGAATTGTATTGTAAATTCTTTAAGAAGTATACAGAGTTCTGATAAATATGGATATGTAAATAGTTAGAAAACAATTTGAAAGTGTGGTACAGGTATACTAAGAGAATACTGTGGGTGCTCCCAGGAGGACAACTGCCTCAAAGCGTGGTTGGGAAAGGAAAATACATTGAGTTGTTTTGTCTCAAGTAACAGAAATCAAATCTGGTTAAACTTTATCCTTAAAAGGTTGGGACATTGGTGATGAGAAGAAGTCATATCCCATATGAAATTTAAGGAGGTATTCCTTCTCAGGTGCCCAACCTGGAGGCAGCACCTAAGAGTGAGAGCTTCCTTAAATGTTGAACCCTCGGGGTCAGTCTTCCCCTGTCTCCATCCTATAATTACTTTAGTATTACTCTTCAAAAATTGCTTTTTTCCCCAGTGAAAAAATAATTGAGAAAATTGTTCACACCAGTGAAAAAATAGTTGAGAAAATTGTTTACACTGACATAGAGAAATAAAAACAGTTTAACATTTACATTCTTTTTTTTAAATTTTTTTTTTACCATTTGTGTAATCATAAATTTACATAGGGCAATGTTGTTTGATTCATTCTGTTATTATTTTCCCTTCCCCCCCACCTCTCTTTTCCCTCTATACAGTCCTTCCTTCCTCCATTCTTACCACCCTTCTTATCCCTAACCCTAAACCTAACCCTAACCCTAACGCTAACCCCTCCCACCACCCATTATATGTCCTCATCCGCTTATCAGAGAGATCATTCATCCTTTAGTTTTTTGAGATTGGTTTATCTCACTTAGCATGGTATTCTCCAATTTCATCCATTTGCCTGCAAATGCCATAATTTTATCATTCTTCATGGCAGAGTAATATTCCATTGTATATATATATATGCCACAGTTTCTTTATCCATTCATCAGATGAAGGGCATCTAGGTTGGTTCCATAATCTGGCTATGGTGAATTGAGCAACAATGAACATTGAAATGGCTGTATCTCTAGTATGCTGATTTTAAGTCTTTTGGGTATAGGCCAAGGAGTGGGATAGCTGGGTCAAATGGTGGTTCCATTCCAAGCTTTCTGAGGAATCTCCATACTGCTTTCCAGAGTGGCTGCACTAATTTGCAACCCCACCAGCAATGTATGAGTGTACCTTTTTCCCCACATCCTCGTCAACACCTATTGTTGCTTGTATTCTTGATAATCGCCATTCTAATTGGGGTGAGATGGAATCTTAGGGTAGTTTTGATTTGCATTTCTCTTATTACTACAGATGTTGAACATTTTTTCATATATCTGTTGATTGCTTGTACATCTTCTTCTGTGAAGTGTCTGTTCATTTCCTTAGCCCATTTGTTGATTGGATTAATTGTATTCTTGGTGTAGAGTTTTTTGAGTTCTTTATAGATTCTGGAAATTAGCACTCTATCTGAAGTATGAGTGGCAAAAATATTCTCCCACTCTGTTGGCTCTCTCGTCACATTACTGATAGTTTCCTTTGCTGAGAGAAAACTTTTTAGTTTGAATCTATCCCAGTTGTTGATTCTTGCTTTTATTTCTTGTGCTATGGGAGTCCTGTTAAGGAAGTCTGATCCTAAGCCAACAAGTTGAAGGTTTGGACCTACTTTTTCTTCTATAAGATGCAGGGTCTCTGGTCTGATCCCGAGGTCCTTGATCCATTTTGAGTTGAGTTTTGTGCAGGGTGAGAGATAGGGGTTTAATTTCATTCTGTTGCATATGGTTTTCCAGTTTTCCCAGCACCATTTGTTGAAGAGGCTATCTTTTCTCCATTGCATATTGTTGGAACCTTTGTCTAGTATGAGAAAATTGTATTTATTTGGGTTTGTGTCCATGTCCTCTATTCTGTACCATTGATCTACCTGTCTATTTTGGTACCAATACCATGCCATTTTTTGTTACTATTGCTTTGTAATAGTGTTGAAGATCTGGTATTGCGATACCCCTTGCTTCGCTCTTTCTACTGAGGATTGCTTTAGCTATTCTGGGTTTTTTATTCTTCCAGATGAATTTCATAATTGCTTGCTCTATTTCTGTAAGGTACATCATTGGGATTTTAATTGGAATTGCATTGAATCTGTATAGCACTTTAGGTAGTATGGCCATTTTGACAATATTAATTCTGCCTATCCAAGAACAGGGGAGATCTTTCCATCTTCTAAGGTTTTCTTTAATTTCTTTCTTTAGTGTTCTGTAGTTCTCATTGTAGAGGTCTTTCATCTTTTTTGTGAGATTGATTCCCAAGTATTTTATTTACTGATAAAGGGACTGTAAATTCAACAGATGTCAAGTCTTGACATCATGGGTTAAAATAGCAAATGTTTACAGGGGTCAGGCAGTAAAGTAAATGCATGATTCAGGCCTGGATTAGATAGTAAGGAACAAGGAGGACTGAAATGAACTATTCAAAGACATTCAAATTCAACCTAAAAATAAATTTTGTTTGGGCCAAAGAAAAAGTGCCTGATGGATTTTGAGGTCAGTAGTACAGTTGTTTGTATTCACTACCTGACAAAGATATTCAGTTACTATGTTGGGATTTCTGATTTCTGTAGGCAAATTGATACAAGGATATGAGACTAGGATGGAAAACCCCTACCTCAGATACTCTTTCTCTCTGTAAGAGTTTCTTGTGCGGCCTTGTTAATTGTTGCTTGGGCTTGCTTTCCCACAGGTTTCAAGATTTGTCTTACTTGCACCCATTCTTTACTGTCATTATAGGTTTTTTTGTTATAATCTATGAACCACAGAACAGAGCTGGAGAGTTTTTCCCAGATAGAATCTGGAGAGAAATAGACAAAGTTTAGAAACAGGAGAACTATAACTTCATTAGAACTCTTAAAGTTTCTTGTTTGGATGGGAGAGTATATCAGATAAAAATAGTCAGTTTACCTGATCAATGTGCTTTCTCTTTCATACTCTGGGGAGCCTATCAGTCATGGTTTCTCTTGACACTAACACAGTTTGGGTTTCTTCCAAACTGTCCAGAGTGTCCAGCCTCTTGATGAGGAAGAAGTAGAGCAACCAGTCTGTGGACCATTCATTTCCTTTTCCAGAGGGACATATTTAGGGAAAAGAAAATAAAACAGGTAATTTGGCCTGATATCCTTGTCACCTGGACATCCAAGTAATTAAAATAATGGTTTTAGATAGGAGCAGGAGATTTTTCTTAAGCCTTTAGCAAGATTTCCCTGGGTAAGTATTACTTCTAGTGAAACAAACAATCAAAAGCAAAAAAACACCTGGAACATATTGATTTATGGGTAACAGCTTCTCTGGAAAATATCAAGTCATGTTATGTCACTTTATACTTATTTGAGGTATAAAATGGAGATATTTCATAAATTATAGATTCTTACTCTGTAATAATAATCTGTGAAACCTCCAAAGAAACCTCAAATATTTTCCTGGGTCACTGGATAGGAAGGAACTGGCAAGCCACATAGAATGTCCTAGACCTTCCTCTGTTGTCTCTTTATTGCCTATATTCTAGAAATGACTAGTAGAATTTGATGTTATATTTGTTTTGTTGTTGCTGTGATGTGATTTTTTTTTAAGTCTAGTTTGACAAGCCAATTTGATCAAAGACTCTATCAGAAAATACTAATCGGAATACTGTATTCCCTAGAATTTAGTTAGGAACAATGGGAGAAAAAAGTTCTGTCTTCACTGGAGTTACTAAACTGGTGTATGTGAATGTTAGACCCACTTTATAGAGGGAGATTACCCAAACAAAGAAGGCAAAAACAATAATTGGGAGGTGATATGGAGATAATTAAGAAGAGGAGTAAGGGTAGGGAGAAAGCCAACTTTTTATTTATTTATTTTTGAGAGAGTGAGCTTTGAATGTAACTTCTGAATCTTGAATTTAGCCCTATTTAAAATATGTCAGGTCAACACATTATCTTTTTAATTAAGTTAGATTTCACTGAATTTCTGTCAGTTGCATCCAAGAATTCTGTTAATTATTATAGTTGGAATTTTGCATGGGTCACAGTGGGTGGACTGGGAACTCAGGACCAGGCAAATCCACTAGAAAGGAGTTCTCAGAGCTTCAATATCTCTGTGATACAAGGAATGTGCATGTTATAAAGCTTTTTTGAAACAAGAAATATACATATCATAAAACTATTTTTGAACTTTTAACTCTGGTTCACACAAACATTATTGGAATTCTAAATAAGTTTGCAATTTTTATAGCAATATTTAAAACATCTCGTTCCATGTATTTATGAAGGAATATTCTGCCTACTTATTCTTTTGCTAGCTTTACCCTGAATGTGACCTCTTTTGGGGATATGTGACCAGGTGCTGTACAGTGTTTTGTAAATTAAGCTTGAACTTAGAAAGTAAAACTCTACTTTAGCAATTTTCCCTTTATGTTTTAATTACCTTTCTATATTTATATATATTCAGTTTCTTACAAATATGGAATGAATCTCATTTCCACAACTACAGTATTTGGAATATAGTTAGTGCTCAATGTTTGTAGAACAAATAAAGAAAAGGATTTGGTGTTGTTTTTACTATCTCTGAAACTGCACAAATCTGACTAATATGAAATTGTACAGACTTGATTCCCTCTACAAAATGTGGATAGTTGTTTTAGTTGGTATGCAGCAAAAGGTTTGATGAATGCTATTATACTTAAGGCATGTTGCAAATGTTTGCTGCAATAAACAAGGAATGACTGCTTTAAATTGTTCCACAGTTTAGAGTAGTGGTTAAAAACATAGACCTTTGAAATTAGAATTGCTGCTCTGCTTCCTGCTAGCCTTGCAACCTTTACAAGGAGCTACCTCTATCTAAATTTCCTTATCTGTGTCATAGGAATTATAATACACCATATTGCTGTCAGTATTAAATGTGTATTATGTTTACAACTTTTGCATGAAGGGTATATAGCACATAGTAAGTGCCATGAATTTACTGTTATTATAATTATTGGTATTTCCTAAATCTCACTTTCATAAAAGTAAAATGAGAATATTACATATTTTGTGAATTTTAAATGATATAATGCATGTAAAATGCTTGAGAGTATATATACATAATTACCAGTTTCAAAAACAAAACAATAATGCAACACTTTTAACACTAAAATATACACACCTATGCACATTCATAAACAGTATAATGTTGAGGTTAACAAGTACAGGCACCAGAACCAGTTTTCCTGGGTTCAAATTCATGCCATCCTACATATTATTTGTGCGATCTTGGGCAAGTTATTTATCTTCTCAGAATCACCTCTACTAAAATGAGGATAATGATAGTATCTACTCCCTAATGTGGTTCTGAAGATTAATTGCAGCAATCCCTCTAAAGTAATAAAGACAATGGCAGGAAAAGAGTAAGCAGTCAATAAATGTTAGCTCATAATATTGCTCTGAGCCTCAATCACATTCCATAGTGAAAATGAGAATAATGATATCTACCTGTTCAGGCTGTAATGGAGATAAAATGTGATGGTGCTCATGAAAATGTCTAGTAAATAGTAGGTGTTTGATAACGACCAGTTTTCTTTCCCATTTTTATGATTGAGGGGACAATTCTGAATTTTACAGTGCCTTCAGGTTATTAGTATAAGAATTAGCTGGATTTCTATGTGTGAATATGAGACAATTAGGTAGAATTTGATCAGTGACACGTATTAAGCATTGTTTATTGAACAAATGTCATTCATTTGGCTTATTATTATTTTCTTCTAAAGGCAGATTGTGCCATAAATATCTAATTTTTGTTAGTTCTTTTAATTTCAGTCACTGATAAACGACGATTTACTCTTTTTGGAGAAAGATGGAAAAGTAGGCTGGTATTCCAAATTTCTTGTAACAAACATTGGTGTACAATCTGCTAGAACTGAAGGAGGATGTTGTTATTAATCAAAAAGTGCACAAGGAGGTAAAGGACTTCATTATGCTGTTTTGCTTCCACAACTTGCACCTGGAGCTTTTTAATGAACATGCCCTTTGGAGACAGGTGGCACTCTGCAAAGTGTAATCCTCTCTAAACCTCTTCTTGTCTCAAACTGACATGTCTTCATGGCACTGTGAATAATCAATCTAAATCTTAAATTATGTGAAAGGCTTTAGTAAGTCTATAATTAGTTGAAACAAATTTTTTTCCTGATTTGTAGAAGCACACATTGCTAGAACAAGGGAAAGAAAGAATGTCAAAAACAGCTGGAAAAAATTATGAATTCGTTGAAAAAAGGCAAGACTTAAAAGATGATAATGTATACTGAGTGAACAAATCCAGTAGATGGCAGTTTAGTAACATACAATACCATCTTCTCACGTGGGAATTCATGTTTAGTAGTCATCTTTTCTTAGAATATATAAGAAAAGTAATATTATAAATGTTTTATATATATTTATTGGGGTTTGTTTTGGTGGAAAAGTTAGTATATACCACCTTTGTGTGTGATCTCTGCTAGTTTAGAGAATCAAAACTGTTACAAACTTGGAAAATAACAGACTTTCAAAGGAACATTGAAATGTCCTGGGATTTTTCTACCAAATTTGATTAATACCCAATTTACTTTTAAGCATAAATATATATATATATTATATATATATATTAATATATATATATATATATTAATATATATATATATATATTTTTGTGGAGATGATGAACTTGAGAATGTTTCTTAACCTCACAACCAATAATGGATTTCCTGAAAAATTGGCTGTAATTTTAGTACTTCATGCATATTTTCTTTAACTGTTTGTTAAGGCATTTGACAGACTAAGAGGGGCATGGAAAAGGAGCAGAGACATAGGATTTCACAATGAAAAGGAAACATTTTCAAGAAATTTTGAATTAAAAAACAATTTTGTTAAAAAAAAAAAAAAGCTAAGAGACCAACCTTCCCTGAGATATAATCTCAGAGATTGCATTATTTGTTACATGGGATTTGCCAAAAAGTCCAGGCATTAGGAAAATTCTGACTCTAGTACAGAAAGCTGACAACTCTTTCTAAGATGGAATCAGACCATTACACATGCTGTATTTGATTAATTGAGCATACATTATATCCTTCAGCAAGAAATCTTCTGCATGGTACCCTATTTTCTTGGGCACCAGGGCCTGACAGATTTCTCATACAAGTAAGCAGTTGAAAGTGATACAATTTTGACATGAAATGTGCTTATACTTTGAAAGCCATTAAACAAGACTTGTTTGCTTATAATTTTCTAATAAAATAAAGGGCCTTCTGTGGAAGGCAGTTTTAAAAACACTCCATAACATTTTAAGTGTGTGGGTCTTGCAATGTTTGTTCCAATTTTCTAGCGACAGACACAGAGTAATAAGATTTCCCTAACAGATGCTTTGTGCTGGGTACTCACATGTCACTCAAGCTGACAAGGTTTTAGAACCAAACACTTTCTTCACCATGTTACCATTTTTGAATGATCAACTATTGCATATAATTAAATTTTGTTTATTTGAAAAGCACAAATTTCACACAGTACAATTCGTTAAGATTAATATGATAGAATACATTGGAAATGGGCCCTAACGACCTACTAGATCCTATCCTACAAGTTTAAGTCTATCCAGACAAGATTCTATCTAATCTGATATGTGCCTGGAGACAAATTGTAGCCCAGTTTTCAATAAGATCATAAAATTCGTGAGTTGGAAAGAATACTTACAGATAATCTATTTCATGGATAATGCCTGCTTTTAGGGATTTTCTTTTTGTATATACCTGAATTTGGATTTAATTTACTATTACTATTTAAGGAGAGCAGGCACTATTCAAGATAGTTTCTTCATTCATTTTCTCAACAGGCATTCATGAAGCAACTCACATGTACTGGTATGTTCCAGGAACTATGTTAGAGACTATTAAGGCACAATAATTATTTCACTCTTCCTGCCTCTGAAGAATAGCTCAGAATTTTGCTGGGAAGATAGAGAAGTAAATTAATAACTGCAGTGAGATAAAGGCTGTGATGGGTTTGTATAAAGACCTGTGGGAAAACAGATGAGGGAACAGTTTATGTCACTTGGGGGTTCTGTGATTACAACAAAGAGGAAATCACATTTCAGCTGGACCGTGGAGTTTGAGCAGGAATTCTCAGAGGAGAAGTGGGGACTGAGGATATAGGAAATACACAGGAAAACAAAAGAGTATGTTCAGAGATTGACAGTGTGAAATATAGAAGTGGTAAGCAGTAATGTTGCATGGTAACTAGAAAGGTAATTTAGGGCAAGACCGCAAGTATCAGTTGCTTAAGGGTTTGGCATGACTTGTAGGAATAAGAAGCTACTGAAAAACTTTGGAAAAGGTATGGTTTGATTTATTCAAAAATTTTGTATCTGGCAATGGTGTGAAAGATTGCATTTTAGTTCACTTTTAAACTGCTGTGAACAAAAGACCTGACAAAAACAATTAAAGGAAGAAAAATTTAATTTGGGGCTCATGGTTACAGAGGTTTCAGTTCATAGATGGTTGGCTCCATTTCTTGGGGCTTGAGGGGAGGCATAACATCATGACAGAAGAGTATGGTAGAGGAAAGTAGCTTAGGACATTGCACCAAGAAGGGGGAGTGGAGAGTGAGAATAAATATATATCCCAAAGGTACACCCTACCTGCCTACAGTTACCACCCAGTGAATCCCTATCAGGGAATTAATGCACTGATTAGGCTAAGCTTTTTATAACCCAATCATTTCATTTCTAAACTTGCTTGCATTGTCTCACACATTAGTTTTTTGGGGACTCCTCATATCCATACCATAACAGATGGTTTAGGCTAGGCCAGGATTTGGCAGGTTGAAGTGTGCTTAGGTCCTGTATGAGCATAGTGGAAATGACAATCAACAAAAGCAAATATTAAGATACATTTTTAGAAAGAGAAATGATAGAAGTGTGTGGTCATTTGCTTGGAAGAAGCAAGAACTAAGGAAAGAAAGAAGTTATAGATGTTTTTAAGAGGTCTAGTTCACATGAAATAATTTTGAGGTTAGGATAGGCATTTATTTAAGCATTTTCACAACTGAAAAGTTATAACAGTGAGAAAAATGAAGCTCTGCCAAGTTAAGTAATTTGCCAAGGTTACTGTATCTCCAAACTCATATGTTGAGCCCTAACCCCCAATGTATTGGTATTTGGAGATGGAGTATTTGGGAGGTAATTAGGTTTAGATAAGGTCATGAAAGTAGGATCCTCAAGACAGGAGAAGTGCCATTGTAAGAGAGACATATTCCCCGCCCCCATCTCAATCTTAGTACTGAAACATTGTTCCTAATCTCAAGAATCTCACAGAATAAGAAAGGAGAAGAGATGTAAAAAATAATTTTGCAATCCTAATGTAAAAAAACAAAAGTGACAAAAGTATATTATAGGTGTGGTAGTGCATCAAGGAAAGTTTGAACAGTTGCACTTGAGTTAAAAATTGGAGATAAATCATTTATCTGTTACAACACAGCTAAGCCCCAAAATGTAGTGGCTTAAAAAATAAATGATTTATTATTTCTCACAATTCTGTAGGATGACTGGGTTCTATCTTCAACTAATGACTAGGTTGGGCAGGAAAGGTCAAGAAGATCTCACATGTCAGGGGTATAGGTGCTATGTATAAACTCCTCTCTCTGACCTTGCTCTTTTCAGGCTGTATTGTACTCCAGGTAGGAGAGCCTACACTTCTTTGAAGAATTGCCGTTGAGTTAGACTGGAACTAGAGTAGAATCGGTTCTATAGCATTCTGTTGGTCTGGCCAGAATCATGAGTTTTGGGTGAGAATAATGGCATGAGTGTATAAAGATGGAAAGAAATGTTAGCAGCTTTATTTATTTATTTATTTATTTATTTATTTTGCAAACAACCTCAGGAATCTTTAGTAGAGAAGAGATATTTTAAATAAATCTTTTAAAAAAATTTATTAGTAATTTTTAGTTATAGATAACATTAGGATTCATTTGGACATCATTATAAAAGCATGAAATATAATTTGCTCTAATTCAGTTCACAGTATTTCCCTCCCCCAACCACTGTTTCCTTCCCTCTACTGATATTTCTGCTATTTACTTATAGCTTTTTTTTTTTTTTTAAATTAGTACCTTGTGGGTACATGGTGAGATTCACTATCAATATTCATGTATGTACATAGGAAAGCTAGGTCAGATTTGTGGAAATGAATCTCGAAGGTGGAGAAGTTCATTAGGTGAATGAAGCTTTGGGAGAAGAGTGGTAATATAAGAAGAGTGGTAATATGAAAGTAGGAAGCAGTGTAGTCAGTCCATATGGAATGCCTGGGAGCATTTAGGGGAAGGAATGAACAATGAGCTTAAGAGGCAGAATATTGGGAAACCTTTTATGTTATAAGAAGTCAGTGTATCTTTATCTTCCAACCTGCAGAATGCCTTCAGAGAGATTTTATGCTCCTCACTCTCACTGATTCTTCTTGTACATTGTCAGCTGTACATGTTCCTTAGTGAGTATGTGTGTGAGTGTGTGTGTGAGATACTGGGGATTGGACTCAGGGTCTTGTGCATTTTAGGTTAGTGCTTTACCACTGAGTCATATCAACAACCCCTAACTTCATATATTCTTGATTAATAAGGCTCCTTTGGTTTCATTTCCATATTTGACCCAACTGACAACCTATAGTCATTCAGTTAAATCTCTCTCACTTCTCCCCTTCATTTTCAACACCTCATGACCTTCTTCCCATTCCATAATCCTCATTCTCAATTCTAGAATCACTTAATTATTTGTTCTCATATTGTAACTAAGCACTGAATGAAAGTGGAGCAAGTCACATAATCATGTTGATTGTTCATATACTTATGATTTCCAACTTCTGTTGGATTCTCAATATTCTTTAGCAAATATTTCCAAATCCTTGAACATTTCCTTTGATGATGATGGTATGTAGACAGAGATATTTTATATATAGTCATTTTTAAAACTTTGAATTAAACGTTGCACCCCTTACCTTAGCAGATTACTTTGCCTACTTGGCAGAGGCCATAGTTGTTACAGCTGTGAAAGACCTCCCTTTACAATCTCTCCTTGAAGTTAATTTATTATTTCTCATTCTGTATTATCCCCTTCTGTTACTTCCAAATTCCTGTTATCATTCTAGGATTTATTTTGCCTCTTCTACACCTCTGAATTGATTTATAGTTCTCATCCATCCTTATTTCCTTCCCTCCTTCCACAGAATCATGCTTTCTTCTTTCTTCACCTTTGACCTTTCTTCCTCTTTGCCTTTGACTTCCACATCTTGCAAGTTCTTGCTCTAATTATTATACCCTTTACTACTTACTTTGTCAGTTGATCCCTTCCCATAACTTTCTGTTCAGTCCCAAACATGCAAATACTCTCTATCCTAAAAACATTTTCTTTAGGCTTTCTTCTATCACAATCAGTATTCTCTCATTGTATCCCCTGCCTGTTCTTCCTTATTTTATAATTACTCCTTAGCAGTTTGCAACTTGACTTAAAGTCTTCATTGCATACCAAGCAGTTTCTGACACCTAATATACAGGCAATAAATATTTATTAAGGAACAATTTCTAATTGCCTGTATTGTGATACTTGAAAAGCTCTCATCTTACTTATGGTGGGGGTTAGGTGATGGGCTCCATTTTAAGGAACTTGTCTTTAGATCAGTGGCAACTTGCTAAACTATATTTATACAATCACTAAGAATGGACACAATGGCTGAGATTCCATACTCTGTAGATTTCTTCCAAAATCAATCTATTCCATTTGCATTTTGTTTTATTGGAACCTGTGCTGTACCAGGTGGTGAATAAGTTGAATATTAAGATTTTCTCTCCTTCCGTGTGTGTGTGTGAGTGTGTTTTGTGTGTGTGTTTTGTGTGTGTGTTTTGTGTGTGTGTGTGTGTGTGTGCACGAACATGTACACATACATGTATGCTTTGGAAATTTTATTACTTTGTAAAAATGATTATTATTTTCATGTCCAGCTTTAATGTGTCCATTAACACATGATAATCAGAGTTTTAGAGCAATAGAACTTTTTCATATGCTGGAATGATTTTCAGAACATGATTTCCTGGCACACAGAAGGTCATCAATAAACTTTTGTGGAATGAATGAATGAATACTCCTTACTGATAACAAAGGAAAAAAAATGACTGTAGAATGTATTTCTGATATTTTAAATCAAATATGCCATCCATTGTTAGAGCTTAGAACATTCTAACATTCTATTATGCCATTGTTATTGAAAGAGAAAAAAAAAGTACTCCACAAATCAGTATGGCAATTCACAGAGCTTGTTTTCTTTGGTAAATTTCATCTGTGAGAGTGCTGTTTAAGATGCAGTATTTCCATAGAAACACATATAAACTCATGAGAAGTTTGAACTTAAACTATAGCTATAAAACTAGGTGCTTATTGGCCTTCAATTTATCTAACTTTTATCTTACAGGCTGTGAGCTCATTTAATAGCATCAAGTAAAGAAACCTGGAATAGAATCCCCTCTGCTGCATACCTTTGGGACCTTCCTGTATAATGTTGACATTCGGTCTCAGCCAACCTGACAATAAAATGAACCATTTATCCAACACAAGCAGGCAGAGGAGGAGATACTGCCTCTTTTCACTCTGCCTCCCACTCTCAGAGCCAGTCCGATGCTTCCTTTGGGTAGAACACATGCACACACAAAGCACTTCATCAACAATTTTTCACGTTTTCTGTTAAATTGCGTTTACTCTTCTTACATGAATTTCTCCCTAGATACTTTTTCCAAATAGCACAGAAAGTATTTGAGGTGAACCTAAACTTTTTAATAATAAACTCAGTGTTTATAAAACCCTAGGAAGACAAGACTACTGAGGCACTTAGGAGAATTTGCTAAAGTTAAAAAAAAAAAAAAAAGACATAATAGTCTAAATCTTAAAATCAAACTTTTCAAAGGGTATTATTTAATTAGGAACTTTTATACATGTTTTGGGAGTCTACTCAATAAAGTAATTATTTTACCATCAAGAGTAGAAGAGGGATCAGTGGAGTAGAGGAAAGAGATTTAAGGGGAGGGAGGAGGGAGAGAAAAGGGAGGAATGGTGGAATGAATGTGACCAAACTATCTGACATACATATATAAATATACTACTCTGAATTTCACCTTTACGTATATTTATAATGCACTAATTAAAAAACTATAAATAAGTAGAATAATAATCAGTAAATAAAGAGGAAACGGAACAGGGGGAGGGAGGTGGGGAGGGAAAGGGAAAGTATCAGTGACTGAAAAGAGCAAATTATATTCCATGCTTTTATAATAATTATGTATAACTAAAAAAACTATGAAAAAGAGTACTGAGTAAAGATTTTATTTCCTTAATTCTACTCCCTGGCCATTCTATTTTTTAAAACACACAGAGACAGAGAGACACACACACACATACACACACACACACACACACACACACACACAAAGCAATTACCTTTGGTCTTGGATATCTCACTTTATTTTAAATAAAGAGCATATGACTATTATGATTATTTAGAAGTCTTTATTTTATTTTGTTTTATTTTATTTATTTTTTGGTGGGTTACTCAGGGACACTCAACCACTGAGCCACATCCCCAGCCGTATTTTGTATTTTATTTAGAATCAGAGTCTTCACTGAGTTGTTTAGCACCTCTCTTTTGCTGAGGCTGACTTTGAACTCTTGATCCTCCTGCCTCAGGCTCTCAAGCCACTAGGATTACAGGTGTGTGTCACTGTGCCAGGCTAGAATTCTTTTTTTTTTTTTTTAACTGAAAATAAATGTGCTCGTTTGCCCTAAGAGATATATTTCATCATATCTTCTCAACACTTCAAGGAACCTAAAAATTTTAAGGTCTACTATTTTAACACCCTTGTTTTCTTGAGTGCTCTTATTAAAATAATAATGTTAATGATAGGTTATTAAAATATATATCACAGACAATAAGTAGAATTTTAACTAAAAAAATAAAGCTGGAACAGAAAGATTATGATAGAAAATAGTGGCACGTGGGTTGCAGTTATGGCTCAGTGGTAGAGTGCTTGCCTATCTTGTGAGGCTGGGTTCCATCCTCATTGTCACATATAAATAAATAAAATAAAGGTATTGTGTCCATCTAACTAAAAAAAAAAAATTTAAAAGAAAGTGGTGGCTGAGCAACTTAGCGAGATCCTGTCTCAAAAAAAAAAAAATAGGGCTGAGGATGTGGTTCATTGGTAGATCACTCCTGGGTTCAATTCCTAGTACAAAAAAAAAAAAAAAAAAAAAAAAGCTTGCAAGTTTTTTAAAAATTTATTTTTAATTGTAGATGGGTAAATACCATTATTTTGTCTATTTATTGTTATGTGGTGCTAAGGATCAAACCTACTGCCTCATACATGCTAGGTGAGTACTGTACCACAACCCAAGTTTGCAATTCTTAATGAAAACTCTTCTTAGTTATAGATGGTAAGAGGACTAGGCCCTGCAGTCTTTCAGTTGTAATATTTTGAACAGTCAAACAAAAATGTCTAAAGGCAAATGATAATTTATAGTCTCTTATGACTGATACTCAAAACTTATGTGGCAGTTATCAATTTATTGCCTCTTCAAGTTCACACTTCAGTCTGTATCTGTAACAGACAATTCCTTTTTAGTGCTTCTCCTTTAAAGTGAGACCTATGTTATGCATTCTCAGCAGAGGGTGCTGGAAGGACATTGCAGGACACAGGGCTCTTAGGTTTGGCTGCTGTTCTCTGGGCCTGTGGTGTGGGTGTAAGGACATCTGATGGAGCTCTGCCTCTGCCTTGCTGCATTAGTCTGGAAATAACCTTCCTGATTTTGACATGGAAAGTGGCACTCCAAAGGTTTCCTGTTTACATCAGTGCCCATTCCCCTTTGTGAGTCTCTTTGCAACCTATCTATGCCCTAGAAACTCCCATCCAAATCAACTCCCTTGCCTCTGTGAGTCCTGCATGCTTTGGTCTGTGACCCTAAACTTTTCTACCCCTCTGTGCACCCATCCCCATTGCTAATCATCTAATCCTCCACATGTACCCTACCAGGTTCCTTTTTTTTTTTTTTTTTTTTTTTTCGCCCAACAACTGCAGAGCAGTTCTGGCCTGGGAAAATAGTTAACTTTTTAGTTATCCTTGGGGCTGAACTATACCTTCTCAAAGAAAATCAGAACCACATTTTTGGGGAGGGGCCCCTTTCCTAATATATTCTTCATTAGGTATTTTCCCTCAGCCCCAGAGTGCCATATAAAATTTCCTTGTATCTTATACTTAATCTCTTATCATAGCTTAATAATAATTCCTTATATTAAACTTTCCCTATTTATCTGTGTGGATTCCAATTTCTGGTTGATCTAGACTGATAACACTGTCTCAAGATCCAAAATACATTACCAGGATCAGTGTCTTGATGTACTTTCTTTGGGTTGTCTCTACTTTAGCCAGGCTCCCTTTTTCTGGCTTCATATGCTGTATCATTGAAACTGTTTAAATGGTCAAAACTTTTTCACAGAAGCCTCACACATTAGTAGTTTAGCTTGGGTTCCATGCACATCCCTGACACTATGACTGTTGAGGACTCTCAGCATCTCACTTACTGCTTACCTGGGCTCAGTTACTTCCACATTCTAGGGTCTGTTATTTATCTGGTATCTAGGGTCTGTTTCTTCTGGTATCAACTTTTTACATCAGTTATGAATTTTACTGTTGCAAGTGACATAAATTCACCTTAAACTGGCTTAAATCAAAATAGGGAATTTACTGGCTCATGTAACTGAAAAATCCAGAGGTGAGCCTGGCTTCATGTGCAATTTGAATCAGAGCTCAAATGACATCCAGAGCCTCCTCTGAGTTGCTTCTATTCCCAGGCTGATTTCTGTTAGGAGCATAATGGACAGAATGGTCCTATTAATCACATTTTTACATACCAAATCCTGCTGAAGAGTCAAAGTTTCTCCTTCCTAAGAGCATGCATCTCAACAGGTTTTTGTAGTGGTTTGGATGGGTTATATTTGTGAATATTACTCGGATAGTGCATAAGTGCCCAGTAAGTGCCCAGTGTGTTACCTACCATAATCCCATTAATTTTGTACAACCTGCCCATTTCTTTACCAAGCATGTAGTCAAGTGAATAGTATATCTATATCATTTTAGAGTCTTCCTTTCAATCCCTGGTGTTGTGATGGATAATTTTATGCATTAACTTGACTGGGCTGTGGAGTGTATGAATATTTGGTCACACCTTAATCTTGGTGTGTCTATTAGAGTGTTTCCAGATGAGATTAGCATTTGAATTGGTAGAATGAACACAGCAGATTGCCATTCCTAATGTGAGTAGCCCTAATCCAATCATTTGGAGCTCTAAATAGAATGAATAAATAGATAGCTAAATAAGTAAAAGAAATGGACTCTTCTGCTAGCAAGAGGGAACTCTTTCTACCTGACTGCTTGACTTGGAATATCAGTCTTTATTGCTTTTGGATGATTTTTGAAGCTTCAGTTCTTCTTGAGTAATGAGTCCTGGTTCTTGGGCCTTCAAACTCTGACTGGATCTCCTGTATTTCAGCTTGCTGACCACAGATCTTGGAACTTCTCAGCCTCCAATTCTTCATATAAAACTCTTTCTATGTATGCACATATATAAATATATATCACACATCTATTTTTTTTTTCTGGAGAATTCTGACAAATACAGCAACTAATAGATGTTACTACTGACCTCTGAAAATGAAGGGGATAAAGGAGGGAGGTGGGATAGAGGTTAGAATAGAGAAAGACATGAGGAAAGGTGAGGAAGGAAAAATTTCCCATTTCAAAATTTTGTCTTCTGCTGGTATTGTAACTACAAATTCATTTGTCAATTTAGACCTCAGTAAGATACAAAATATTATGTAACTTTACTCATCTACTAGTTTGTTGGTCAGAACTAAGAAGACAATGGAGAATTTATCTGTACTCTCAGACTGGGATAAAAATTAATCCATGGGTCCCTTTGGAAATGCATAGTGATTATAGATATAAGACAGTGACTCAATGGCTTATTTTTTTCTTAATTTTTTCACAAACTCATCTAATTCTTGATTTAGCACCATATGCTGCAAGTATGCAAAATAATGCAAGGAAATTCAAGATATGTACGATATAGTTAGTTCCTGGACCTCCATTGATTTATACAGCTGTTGGAAGATAAAACAAATTAAAAAAAATCTGTAATACAGTAAAATCAAATGGATAAGAGAGGTTCAAGTTATCATTGCAAGTCAGAGGGTGGAGACCATCTGCTACCATCAGAGAAGGTTTCATGAGTTTGAAAAATGGATAGAATTTCAATATGAATAAATGTAGGAGATTTCTTATGAGGAACAACATGAGTAACAGAATAGGGTTAAAAAGTTTAAGGGGGCTTGATCTGAGGGTTAAAAGGTACTAGACTGGGATATGACGTATTTAGAGTACAATACTCAGGAAGGCAGCTTGTGAGAGAAATTGGAGAATGAAAGGAAATGATTTTGGTGAGACTTGAGGACCAAGTGAAGAACTTCTGTTTTAAAAATAAATACAGAAAAATACATAAAGCGGAAGTGTACAACTACATGTATTATTGCAAAATTAACACATTCATGAAACCGCTACCCTGATCTCAAAATAGAACATTTCCAACATGTCAGAACACCCACTCATGCCTCTCTCAAACTCTAAACTTTTCTCTATCTCTAAAGAAGATTATACTGCTTTTAGCACCATAGATTAGTACTTCCTCTTTTGGAATTCTATATATTGTTATTAGGGTGTATTCTTTTATGTCTAATTCTTTTACTTAATATTGTTGATGAGATTCATTCATGCTGTTTAATGAATGTATCTGGAGTTCATTTATTTTTATTGTTTTAAGACATTCTGATATGTGAGTATATCTATCCAAGATACTGTTGATTTTTTATGTGGTTTGGGGGTTATAGGACATGCACATGTTCATCTTTAGCAGTTACTTTGAATCACCATTCCAAAATGATCTTATTCATACACATCCACTAGCAGTCTATGAGAATTCTTATTGCTCCAAAACCTCTCCAACACTTGGTATTTTCAGGCTTTAATATTAAGGCCAGAAAATTTGGACTTAATTTTGCATGCAGTGGTGAGCTATTAAAGTTTGAGTTGGAAAATATTATGAACATGGGAGGTGGTGCATGAATTAGAATAGGAGAAAGATTTGGAGAGTTTAGTCAACTGAGATGTTATTGTAATGATTATATAAAAATAACCTGGAAACAAACTAGAGTATTAACAGAGGAACTACAAAGGACAGGGTAAGATATTATTCTCATATGCCCACAAATAGTAATATCTAGCAATTAATAAGTTGTGGGGATAAATGTAAGGGCAATAAAACATGCCTAAACTTAAGTAACTGTCAAGAGTAGTAAAGCCTTCATTAACTTAAAAAGGCTTGCAAGGAAATACAGGGAAATATTTTTAATATAAAATTATATCATTTACCTTATTAAAACTATTTTACCAGTCCCTTAGTTCAAATTTGTAACAGTCTTTTTTCCAATTGTCATTTTTTATTATTGCTATGGATGATCATTTTTGGAAGAAGTCAAATATGTCAGGGGAGGAAGAACCAGTACTATGGTGGGTAGTTAAATTTCCTTCTTCTCAGTGAACTCAGCATCCAGAAAAAGCAGTAGAAGCTTTTCTATTATTCAAACCTGACAGCTTTGGTTTAAGGAGTGATAGTAGCTAGGAGAATGACAGGCCTGGGACTTCTGGGGAACCTGAGTCCACATAGCTTTTAAAGTGCTTCTATTCTGTGTGCTCACCTCTATCACTACTTCTTTCCTTATCTCTAGGCAATTTTTTTTTCTTAACATTGACATAAGCAATGGCTTTTTTCATTTTTGCAGTAAATTCTTTGATATTTAACAATTCACAGGGATATGGAAGACATGTAGATGCTCAAGGACCTGTGCTGCTTTACCTTCAAACTTCACCTTCACCTATATTGGTGTTGAATACAGGGAAATTGTAACCCTGGCTGATTAATTTTTGAGACAGCTTGCTTGGATAACAATTCAGGCATTGGGCTCGTCTGTGTATGAGTTGCTATGGAATGGCTCTCATAGGCTTTATGTGTATTTCAACGCAGTCTTTTTAATAGAGGCTATTTTTTGATATCTTTGGCAATATTTTATCTACCATTGAATCCAGAAGCATATGACTATTCATTAAGCTTGCTTATATTGCTTCTTCTAATGGAATGGCTTTGACAAATGTTTCTTCTTAAATTTGTACTTTGTAGGATCATTAGTATGCTTTCATAGCTCATGGTGTGGCACTAACAAAAAAACAGAATTAATAGTATCTTTTATTTCGAGGCCACTTTAAAATTTACAAAGCATTTTTACATCTATTATTGCCCATTACTCTTCTACCATCTCATGAGTGAGGTGTTATTGCTTTCATTTTTACAGATCAAGAAATGTAGGCTCAAGGACATGCATAGTGTCACAGCTGCTGATTTGTGGGAGATCAAATCAGATTTTCTAATGCTAGACTCAATGCCATTTGGCAGTGTCTCTGCCCTGATTACTTTTTGTATCTGGCTGTAGATTTTCTTATTATCCCTCAACTGTTAATCAGAAACTATATTCTTGCCAGGTGAGGATTATCAGTACATTGAGTACATAGCATTAGACAACAGCAATTCTCAAAATTAGCAGGCTAATTTATTACTGGAAACAAGCCAATTTTCAGGTGCTAATCTTGTGGTATAAGATTTATCTTTAATTTTTTATTTGCTTTAATAATACCTGACCTAATATCAATATCACCCCCTGTGCAAAGAAGTTTCAGGTGAATATCCAGGGAACTTCTATTACAGGATTATTTTATGTTTGACTTCTTTATGGCACTGATAAAAGCTTCAACTACCTGATTATGTTGTCAAAAAGTTGGTTTTCATCATGGTCTAAAAATTGAGTCAATGCATCTATAACATTTTTCTTGAGAGAAATAAAATTATTTTCCTGGATTTGTTCCATAGATCATGAGTGTGTATGAATTTTTGAAGAGGTTGGTCACTAATAAATATTTTAAATTTTATAATTAAAACAAGCAAAAGAGAAAAAAGGTAATTCTTGCATATAATTAACATTAAATATCACTCAGTACACAGATGAAAGACTGAAATGCCAGTCTGACCAAGTACCATGTTTGTTGATTTATTGGCGGCATGCCCATTTTATTTTACAGAACAAGAAATGATATCTACTAACCAAGATCAATGTACTGTTTAACAGGACTCTCTCTTGAGTGGTGTTCTTTTAGGCTCTTTTGGTGAAAAGATATTTTTAGCCAATGCTATGACATTCAGAGACTGTGACAGGTAATGAGGTATTCTTCACAGAGCAGTGTACCATATCCATTCTATCACCGAAAGAATAATGACATGAGTCAGAAAAGTTGAACACATATACATTTAACTTCCTGAAAAATGATGTGGCTATGCAGTTATTTAATTATTTGAATGTTTTGTTCATGTTTATTTCCTGGCTAAATGGTGAGCATCTCCATATTCAGCCATGTCACAGATTTATGAACATAATTAAATTTCCCTGCTTCAATGGTGGTTGGAGAATGATCCAACCCACATGAAACAAGTTGGAGAAAGGGTTTTATTTATTAGACTCCAGGATGATTAAGAGTAGGCAATTCTTACCTAAAATTATGGAGATTCTGGGAGCCAAAGGGATTGGCAACTATGAATTTCAAATCTGTCAAAGGAAAGACAAGACACTGTGTTTGCAGAGCCAAAAATTTGGCAAAATTAATATTAGCAAAAACAAAAAACAAAAAACAAAACGACAAGATACTAAAAGAGCAAAAGCCATTTGGGAGTGAACAGCTGGTTACTTGACAGTTTCCTCCTTTGACACTGCTGAGGGTTATGATGATTAAGGTCTTTTTTTATGGAACAGTGAGTAGATGATGGTTGGAAAGACTCAGGTCTGCTGAAGGGGCTGAGAGCTGGTCAGATGATTATTGATTATTCTTCCCTAGAAGAGACATTACTTATTATACTGTCCTTAGACACAATTTGAAATGTGTAACAGCAAAAAAGTTACAAATATAGTCAACTATGTAGTTTTTCTAAAGGATTATACACATTAACTAATTTTTAAAAAACCGAATTGGATGATTTTGGAGTTCATTTAGTAATATAGAGTCACAGTCTCTCAAAACGGGAGAAAAATCTCAAGGTCACGCACTTACTCTTGGTGCAGATATCCTTTCTGTAGTGCTCAGATGGGGTGACTCTTGTAAGTGGTTCTCCTTGACAGGGTACATACTGTTTTAGGAGGCACTTGTTTCCACTGTGCATAGCCCTATATTTGTAATTTTTATTTTCAGCTTCCTAGAAAACATTCCTAATTTCTAGGAGCATTTTGATTATGTTTATGGAAAAACATCTTCTGGATCAGAAGCAGACTAGTGTGACTACTAGTCAAGGTCCTACCCCACTGTAAACAGGGAGTGCTGACATGACCCATTGTAGACCTGCGGTCACTCTGTCTCTCAAATTTAAATCTTGAACACAGCAAATAATTTGCATTGTTCTACTTTTATCAGTGGTGACTTACCAAATAATTTTTCCCTTGAGACTGCCTCTCAGATGCTATGGATGAATCTGCCAAGGTTTTTCTTGTTTTCACAACCGATTCTTCAACTTCTTGTCAATTCTGTGCATGTTGATCAACTGGGAGCCTGTTAAAAATGAAGGTTTTCAGACCTTGCCCTTCTCAAGTATGTAATTTAGTAATATTTGGTAGATATACAGAAAGCCAAATTTATAACACTTATAACAGGTTACACTGATATAGTCAGAGTACGGGCTAACTTCTGGTAACTACTGTTCAGAAGTTATTTGCCAATGTAAACTTGCATATTAATGGAAAATGTCTGAATGTGGAAAGTCTTACCCTCTGAATCACTAAATTAATGAATTCCATTTTTTTCATTTGTCCAGTAAACAGATATTTAACATCTATACTATGTCAGGCACCATAATGAGCAGTGAGATAAATAACAGGATTAAGATTATTTGAGACTAGGTGTATCAGTTTGCTATTGGGGGACACTGAGACATTGAATAGAGCAAGAAGCACATATCTGAATTTCTAGGTCTTATATTCAGTTTTTTTTTTTTATTAAATGTAATCAATAATCTTTTTTAAAATTTTTTTATTTTTTTGAATTTATATTTTTTATTAGAGCATTGTAATTATGCATAGTAGTTGGATCATTTTGAAAATATCATACATGCATGGAATTTTATTTCAATTCCTGTTCCCACTCTTTTCTGCCCCTCCTCCCTCCCTCTACTCTTTTCTCTACTGATCTTCCTTTTGCTTGTTTATTTTATTTTATTTTTTTTATTGAAAACAAATGGGATACATGTTGTTTCTCTGTTTGTACATGGAGTCAAAGCATACCATTTGGGTAATCATAAATTTACATAGGGTAATGTTGTTTGATTCATTCTGTTATTTTTTTTTTCCCTTTCCCTCCCACCCCTCCCACCCCTCTCACCCCTCTTTTCTCTCTATAAGGTCCTTCCTTCCTCCATTCTTACCACCCTCCTTAACCCTAACCCTAAACCTAACCCTAACCCTAACGCTAACCCCTCCCACCCCCCATTATATGTCCTCACCTGCTTATCAGTGAGGTCATTTGTCCTTTAGTTTTTTGAGATTGGCTTATCTCACTTAGCATGATATTCTCCAATTTCATCCATTTGCCTGAAAATGACATAATTTTATCATTCTTTATGGCAGAGTAATATTCCATTGTATATATATGCCACAGTTTCTTTATCCATTCATCAGATGAAGGGCATCTAGTTTGGTTCCAAAATCTGGCTATGGTGAATTGAGCAACAATGAACATTGAAATGGCTGTATCTCTGTAGTATGCTGATTTTAAGTCTTTTGGGTATAGGCCAAGGAGTGGGATAGCTGGGTCAAATGGTGGTTCCATTCCAAGCTTTCTGAGGAATCTCCATACTGCTTTCCAGAGTGGCTGCACTAATTTGCAACCCCACCAGCAATGTATGAGTGTACTTTTTTCCCCACATCCTCGTCAACACCTATTGTTGCTTGTGTTCTTGAAAATCGCCATTCTAATTGGGGTGAGATGGAATCTTAGGGTAGTTTTGATTTGCGTTTCCCTTATTACTACAGATGTTGAACATTTTTTCATATATCTGTTGATTGCTTGTACATCTTCTTCTGTGAAGTGTCTGTTCATTTCCTTAGCCCATTTGTTGATTGGATTATTTGTATTCTTGGTGTAGAGTTTTTTGAGTTCTTTATAGATTCTGGAAATTAGCGCTCTATGTGAAGTATGAGTGGCAAAAATATTCTCCCACTTTGTAGGCTCTCTGTTCACATTACTGATAGTTTCCTTTGCTGAGAGAAAGCTTTTTAGTTTGAATCCATCCCAGTTGTTGATTCTTGCTTTTCTTTCTTGTGCTATGGGAGTCCTGTTAAGGAAGTCTGATCCTAAGCCAACAAGTTGAAGGTTTGGACCTACTTTTTCTTCTATAAGATGCAGGGTCTCTGGTCTGATTCCGAGGTCCTTGATCCATTTTGAGTTGAGTTTTGTGCAGGGTGAGAGATAGGGGTTTAATTTCATTCTGTTGCATATGGATTTCCAGTTTTCCCAGCACCATTTGTTGAAGAGGCTATCTTTTCTCCATTGCATATTTTTGGCCCCATTGTCTAGTATGAGAAACTTGTATTTATTTGGGTTTGTGTCCATGTCCTCTATTCTGTACCATTGATCTACCTGTCTATTTTGGTACCAATACCATGCCATTTTTGTTACTATTGCTTTGTAATAGTGTTGAAAATCTGGTATTGCGATACCCCCTGCTTCGCTCTTTCTACTGAGGATTGCTTTAGCTATTCTGGGCTTTTTATTCTTCCAGATGAATTTCATAATTGCTTGCTCTATTTCTGTAAGGTACATCATTGGGATTTTAATTGGAATTGCATTGAATCTGTATAGCACTTTTGGTAGTATGGCCATTTTGACAATATTAATTCTGCCTATCCAAGAACATGGGAGATCTTTCCATCTTCTAAGGTTTTCTTTAATTTCTTTCTTTAGTGTTCTGTAGTTCTCATTGTAGAGGTCTTTCACCTCTTTTGTGAGATTGATTCCCAAGTATTTTATTGTTTTCAATGCTATTGTGAATGGGGTAGTTTTCTTAACTTCTCTTTCTGAAGATTCATCACTTATGTATAAAAATGCATTGGATTTATGAGCATTGATCCTGTAACCTGCTACTTTACTGAATTCACTTATGAGTTCTAAAAGTTTTCTGGTGGAATTTCCAGGTTCCTCTAAATATATAATCATGTCATCAGCGAACAAGGACAGTTTGAATTCTTCTTTTCCAATTCATATCCCTTTAATTTCTTTGGTTTGTCTAATTGCTCTGGCTAGAGTTTCAAGAACAATGTTGAATAGAAGTGGTGAAAGAGGGCATCCCTGCCTTGTTCTAGTTTTTAGGGGGAATGTTTTCAGTTTTTCACCATTTAGAATGATATTGGCCATGGGCTTAGTGTAAATGGCCTTTACAATGTTAAGGAATGTTCCCACTACCCCAATTTTTTCTAGTGTTTTGAGCATGAAGGGATGCTGTATTTTATCGAATGTTTTTTCTACATCTATTGAAATAATCATGTGATTCTTAACTTTAAGTCTATTGATATGGTGAATGACATTTACTGATTTCCAGATGTTGAACCACCCTTGCATCCCTGGGATAAAACCTACTTGATCGTGGTGCACTATCCTTTTAATATATATTTGTATGCGATTTGCTAAAATTTTGTTGAGAATTTTTGCGTCGATGTTTATTAAGGATATTGGTCTGAAATTTTCTTTCCTCGATGTGTCTCTGTCTGGTTTAGGTATCAGGGTGATACTGGCTTCATAGAATGAGTTTGGGAGGGTTCCCTCCTCTTCTATTTCATGGAAAACATTGAGGAGTATTGGAATGAACTCTTCTTTAAAGGTTTTGTAGAATTCGGCTGAGAACCCATCTGGTCCTGGACTTTTTTTTGTTGGTAGGCTTTTGATGACCTCTTCTATTTCATTGATTGAAATTGATTTATTTAAGTTGTGTATATCCTCCTCATTCAGTTTAAGTAATTCATATGTCTCTAGAAACTTGTTGATGTCTTCTAGGTTTTCTGTTTTAATGGAGTATAGATTTTCAAAATAGCTTCTAATTATGTTTTGTATTTCACTCGTGTCTGTTGTGATATTTCCTTGTTCATTCCGAATTTTAGTAATTCGAATTTTCTCCCTCTTTCTCTTTGTTAGTGTGGCTAAGGGTTTATCAATTTTGTTTATTTTTTCAACGAACGAACTATTTATTTTGTTAATTTTTCCGATTGTTTCTTTTGTTTCAATTTCATTGATTTTGGCTCTGATTTTAACTATTTCCTGTCTTCTTCTACTTTTGGTGTTGGTCTGCTCTTCTTTTGCTAGGGCTTTGAGCTGTAGTTTTAAGTCGTTTATTTGTTGATTTCTACTTCTTTTGTTGAATGTGCCCCATGAAATAAATCTTCCTCTAAGTACTGCTTTCATAGTGTCCAAGAGATTTTGATATGATGTGTCTTTGTTCTCGTTTACTTCTAAGAATTTTTTAATTTCCCTCCTGATGTCTTCTGTTATCCATTCATCATATAATAGCGTATTATTTAATCTCCAGGTATTGAAGAAGTTTCTGTTTTTTATTCTGTCATTTATTTCTAATTTCAATCCATTAAGATCTGATAGAATACAAGGTAGTATGTCTATCTTCTTGTATTTGCTAAGAGTAGCTTTGTGGCATAAAATATGGTCTATTTTAGAGAAGGATCCTTGTGCTGCTGAGAAGAAAGTGTATTCGCTCTTGGTTTGATGGTATATTCTATATATCTCGGTTAGGTCTAAATTGTTGATTGTGTTATTGAGATCTATGGTTTCTTTATTCAATCTTTTTTTGGAGGATCTATCCAGTGGTGAGAGAGGTGTGTTAAAATCGCCTAGTATTATTGTGTTGTGGTCTATTTGATTTCTGGAATTAAGAAGGATTTGATTGACGTACGTGGATGAGCCAATGTTTGGGCCATAGATATTTTTGATTGTTATGTCTTGCTGATTTATGCTTCCCTTAAGCAGTATGTAATGTCCTTCTTTATCCCTTTTGACTAGTTTTGGCTTGAAGTTCACATTATCTGAAATGAGGATGGATACTCCAGTTTTTTTGCTGTTTCCATGTGCATGGTGTGTTTTTTCTCATCCTTTCACCTTTAGTCTATGGGTATCTCTTTCTATGAGATGAGTCTCTTGCAGGCAGCATATTGTTTGATTTTTCTTTTTAATCCAATCTGCCAGTCTATGTCTTTTGATTGATGAGTTCAGGCCATTAATATTCAGGGTTATTATTGTGATATGATTTGTATTCCCAGTCATTTGACTCATTTTTGTTTTTTGACATGACTTGGTTTCTCCTTTATTTGGCTATCCCTTTCGCTAGTTCCTCCCGTTGCTGATTTGCATCGTTGTTTTTCATCTCTTCCTCATGGAATATTTTGCTGAGAATGTTTTGTAATGCCAGCTTTCTTTTTGTAAATTCCTTTAGCTTTTGTTTATCATGGAAGGATCTTATTTCGTCGTCAAATCTGAAAGTAAGTTTTGCTGGGTATAAGATTCTTGGTTGGCATCCGTTTTCTTTCAGGGCTTGGTAAATGTTGTTCCAGGCCCTTCTAGCTTTTAAGGTCTGGATTGAAAAATCTGCTGATATCCGTATTGGCTTCCCCCTGAATGTAATTTGATTCTTTTCTCTCATGGCCTTTAAAATTCTGTCTTTATTTTGTATGTTAGGTATTTTCATAATAATGTGCCGTGGTGTGGGTCTGTTTTAATTTTGTATATTTGGAGTCCTATAAGCCTCTTGTACTTGGTTTTCCATTTTATTCTTCAGGTTTGGGAAATTTTCTGATATTATTTCATTGAATAGATTGTTCATTCCTTTGGTTTGTTTCTCTAAGCCTTCCTCAATCCCAATAATTCTTAAATTTTGCCTTTTCATGATATCCCATAATTCTTGTAGATTCTGTTCATGATTTCTTACCATCTTTTCTGTTTGGCCAACTTTGCTTTCAAGATTAAATAATTTGTCTTCAATGTCTGAGGTTCTGTCTTCCAGGTGTTCTATCCTATTGGTTATGCTTTCTATGGAGTTTTTAACTTGGTTTATTCTTTCCTTCATTTCAAGGATTTCTGTTTTTGTTTTTTTTCAGTATCTCTAACTCTTTATTGAAATGATCTCTTGCTTCCCGTAATTGCTCTTTTAACTGTTGATTGGTGCGATCATTTAATGCCTGCATTTGCTCTTTCATCTCATCCTTCAATGCCTGCATTTGCTCTTTCATCTCCTCATTTGCTTCCCTGATTATTTTAATTATGTACATTCTGAACTCCCTTTCTGACATTTCTTCTGCTGTGCTGTCATTGGGTTTTATTGATATAGTATCTAGGTTTGTTTGGGGCATTTTCTTCCCTTGTTTTCTCATATTGGTCAGATGTCACTGGGACTCTGAGATATTGCAGATTTCCTCTATTGGCTTATAGTGTCCCTGTAGATTTCCAGTATATCACGTCCAGCCTTCAGTAGCCTGAAGTCTTGGAGGAACTTGATAATGCAGTGCTTCCGAAGAAAGCTGCCCCTAGCCTGCTGCTGGTTCCAGGGCTTGGAGCTGGCTCTGTGCGGAAAGGCTCTCACTGGGCGGTCTGCTCCGAGAAGCTGGCCGTGAAAGGAGCCTGCCGCCAGAGGGAGCAGGGCTGCTTGGGGAAGTCCCTGGCTGCCCTGTCCTGTTCCCTGAAGCTGCCTGTGGGCTGGAGCTCGCTGCTGGCTCTGGGACTTGGAGCTGGTTCTGTGCAGAAAGGCTCTCACTGGGGGGCCTGCTACGAGAAGCTGGCTGTGTGGGAGGAGCCCACCACCGGAGGGAACAGGGCTACTTGGGGAAGACTCTAGCTGCCCTGCCCTGCTCTGATAAGCTGCCCGGGCCGAGCTTCACCTAGTAGGGGAGACTCACCCAGTGGCTCTATTTTAGTCCGAGTCTCTCAATGCCTCCCCTTCTTGAATCCTGAATTCTGGAGCAACAGGAGATGCAGTCACCCTCTAGTCCGCCATCTTGGATCGCCCCGTGGAAAGAGCCTGCGGCTGGAGGGTGCAGGGCTGCCTGGAGAAGTCTCTGGCTGCCCTGCCCTGGTCCCAGAATCTGCCTGCAGGCCGGAGCTCTCCGCTGGCTCCAGGACTTGTGGCTGGCTCTGTGTAGAAAAGCTCTCACTGGGTGGTCTGCTCCGAGAAGCTAGCGGTGAAAGGCGCCTGCCACGGAGGGAGCAGGGCTGCTTGGGAAAGTCCCTGGCTGCCCTGACCTGGTCCCTAAAGCTGCCTGCTGGCCCACAAATAATCTCTAGTTGAAATGAATAAGTATTTATTTCTGCCCCATGCTTTTAAAATATGTAACAATCTAGAGATTTCTAATTCTAGTCATGTTTCTTACTGTATGTTGAAAAAATCTAGATAAAACTAGAAATCTCAATTCTAATGAATAAGTCTGAGGCAATAAAATCATTATATCATTTTTCTTCCACGTTTAAAGAAATAAGTTTTTATTTTTTAATTGTGTACTCAGTTGCCTCACAGTTAACACATAACATACAGCAAAGAGAATTGTAGAGTTGAACTGAATATGAATGTATTTGGAAACTTCTTTTAGCTAACAAGAAAAATAAGTTTTAAGTAGAATACTGTTAAACTAGGCTCAAATTTCCTGTTTGTTGGAGAATCATTTTCAGATTATAAATCAATGGTCTTGGGGCTGGGGTTATAGCTCAGTGGTAGTGTGCTTACTGAGCATGTGTGAGGCACTGGGTTCGATCCTCAGCACCACATAAAAATAAAGTTATTGTGTCCATTTACAACAACAAAAAAAATTAAAATAAATAAATAAATAAATAAATGGTCTTAAGTAAATTTTGAAAACTTTCTCCCTTATCATATATTTCTAAATGAACCTCTAAAATTTCTCATTATAAGTTAACTCATTTTAAAATATATAGTTCATAGGACATTATAAATTTAACATAAAACCTTAATCACTATTTTAAAGGTAACCATTTTGTTTCTCACTAGCATTCAGATTAAAATACTTTGACAAATTCATCTGTAACAGGAATTATTCAGTATTTATTTTTTTTCTCCCTGAATTCCTATTTTTCTACCACTTCTGTGATAGAATGTATTCTATCTTAATATATCCTTCCTGTTTGAAAATCTTTTCATGATCACCTTTTCCCTATTTTAAAAATTAGGTATGCACATTGAAAGGTAATAAAAGCTTGTGACCATGAGACTCCTTAGTGTTAAAATTTCTTCTCAATTAAATTTTCATTACACTTGTTAATACAAATTAATCTAAATCACATAAATAATTTTACATTTAGGTAAACTTAAATTTTATTTGAAATATATCCATTGTTCTGATGATTGGGCTATCTCTTAATTTAATAAGTATATATCTTTTTGGATGCATATTACTTTTTGCTAGAATGAGATAAAGCACAGTATTAATTTATTCTATTTTTGTCTTTGCAAATGTAAGATCTGAGAAAATGTATTCTCATAAATAAGTAGATAGGAATGGAGTTTTGTTTTAGCAATGTCACTCAAATATTTGAACTCCTTCCAAGTTATATGCCAAATATCACATAGTTATCCATCATCAAAAATTATTTTTAATGATCTACCAGCTGTCCTCTCAATTAAGTCGTCTTTCAATTTTATTAAAGGCAAAGAATTGAAACTAATTCCAGATTTAATTATTCACTTATTAAAGTCATTTATTTTCTCAGTGCCAACTCCAATATTTTGAGTTGTCCAATTGTGTGTAACTCTGGAGATTTTTTTACACTTAGGGTCAATGTACCACTGGAGGAGGGTATTATGGATGACAGGTATACCTCTTATTTAAAGTGTGACAAAGACAAGAACAACCATCATAAATATTCAAATATTTGGAAAGAGTACATTTTAAGTTTAGATTCTAGAAATTTAGTGTTTTAAAAAAGGATCCATGCCTTCATGGGTATACCAGTTTGAAATCTGCCAGTCTGAGCATGTCTCCTTTTGAAGATAGTTAATGGTTATTCAACATTATGTGAATATAGATTTTTCTATATTGGAACACACAGACCTATGGCAGATTATATATTACAAAAGAACTGTAACAGGGTCTCCTGTCCCACATGCTTTTCTTACAGTGTGACATTACAGTCCCTTGTTATTGAGATGAACAAATATATTTTCCCTCTTTGTATTTTGTGGAGACCTGCCACTTTGGAGAAGTGATGCTATATGACTTATGAGACTAGGTCACTAAAGGTGATAAAGCTCCTCTGGGTCTACTTGGGATGCTCAGTATTAGAACCCAATTGCTATGCAGTGGGGAAGACAGACTACAAGGAAAAGCTGTGACTAGGTGTTCTGATTGACAACCTTATTCAAGGGACCACACAACTGCCTGCTTCAATTGCTAGTCATGCACATAAGGAAGCCTTTGTGATTTTTAGTTTCAGCCACCAGAGTCATCTGATAGCATGAGGGATCCTTTAGTAAGAACATAAGAACTAAGAGGGATGATAATAAAATGATTGCTGTTGTTTTAAGACACTATAATTTTAGAATCATGCATTATATAGACAAAGTTAATAGTTAATAAAGACAGGACTTAACTGTCTGGTAACTCCCTTCTAAAGACGTTTAGAATTATCTCTTTTATGCTACCTTCTTCCACCCATTTCAATGCATACACTCAGGAATAACTTAGTAACCATGATACTTAGATATCCACCCAATTTAAAAATTTAAAAATTTTAAATGATTTTGACTAAAACTTATCTTAACATATTGTGAAAATGGTGAAGTTCATTAGTAGCGCATAAAGACTACAGGGTATATTTTAGACAGTTCATGTTTAATTTCATTAAAGAAATTGTAGCTTGACTTTTATAAATTCCAATTTATTACTGATTGGTGTCCTGCATGTATATGAAATTATCCAAACTCCTCATCTCTTACTTTATTTATCTTTTAAATTTGTAAAGTTCATTCTCAAAATGATACTTGTGCTTAATTTTAAAAACCAAATAGTACTCCAACAGTAAGTAAATAAATAAATAGAAGCAAACCCCTGTCCTCTTCTCATTCTCTGCAACATTTCCTTTGAATCCCTTTAGCAACTTATTCTGGAGCATTTTACTTCTCAATCTCTAATACTATATTTTGTTGCTAGTTTTGTGGACTTTAAAAATTTTTAGACATTATATGTTAACTCCCTTCTAAAGTTTAGAATTACCTTTTTTAACACTACCTTCTTCCACCATTTCAATGCATTCACTCATATTTCCTCCTATTTTCCCCATATTTACCTATTTCTAGCATGCTTCCCTGATACATTAGAATTTGCAGTTTATATTATTCTATGATGACTTTTCTCCTTTCCTAACATTAAAGCAGTTTTATTTTGTCATTTGGGGTCTTATCTAGATCCCTTTGACTATAAGTTCTAATCTTTCTCACAGTTTGTTATTTTTCAGAAAAGCTAATGGAGCTACAATTCCTCCCTCCTTTACTCCTTCTTTCCTTTGCTTCCTTCTTTTCTACTTTCCTTCTTCTTTCTCTCTCTTTCTTTCTGGATCATTTCTGGAGCATGCTGTTCCCCTGTGAAAACCTGTGTTCATTGCTCTCTAGGACAAGTGTGGTAGCAGACATTCTAAATCCAATTCTGGGGAATTTTCTTTCTTTCTCTCCCCCACCCATCTGAAATTTCTTCTTTCTTGTATTTTACATCTTCCTCTTTCTTGACTATTTCTTTGTTTTGGTGGAACACATCTTCTTACAATTTCTGAAAAAGGCTGCATACAAGATAAATTTGGGGAGATTTTATATGCCAAAAATGTTTTTATTCCACTTTTAAAACTGTATCTGAGGATAGAGTTTTAGATTAGAAATAATCTTCTCTTAGAATGTAGAAAGCACTACTTTATTTTTTTGTTGATTTGTTGTTGCAACTGTGAAGTCTGATGTTATTCAGATATATGACTTTTTTTGTATATGGCTGGCTTTATATTTCTGAAATATTTTTCTATTTTTTATTTTTTGCCCCAAATGATTTGAAATTTCACTAAGAACTTTGATGTAGGTCTTTCCCCATTCACTTTGTTAGACTCTAATTGCCAACTTTCAATATGAAAAATGATCTTCTCTATTTCTGGAAACATTTGTATTTTTTATTTTTTAAGTTCCTTTAGCTCCTTTCTTCTTTTTTCCTTCCTTTCTTTGTTCCTTCCTTCCTTCTATCCAACTTCCTAATTTCCTTCCTTTTTTCTCTCTGTCTTTCCTGGAAACCTCTAGTTGGATGTTGGATCTCTGGATACAATTACTAACAACCTGCTGGGCATGGAAGCCCACACCTCTAATCTCAGCTACTTTGAAAACTGAGGCAGGAGGATCTCAAGTTCATGACTAGTTTGGGCAACTTAGTGAGACTCTATCTCAATATAAAAATTTAAAAAGGACTGTGAGTTCAGTGGTATAGTAACTGTTTAGCATGAGAGGCCTTGGGTTCAATCCCAGGTACTGCAAGAAAATTAACAGTTAACCAATTTATAAAGTCTTTTTTCCTACTATTTTCTATCATTTTTTCTTTTATATTTACAGAAAAACACTCAACATTATTGATAATCCCTCTACTGAATTCCTGAAATCATACTTTTTATCTTTCATATCACTTCTGTGTAAGTGTTTTTTCTTTCTTGTTAAAAATACCCTG
Source organism: Sciurus carolinensis (assembly GCF_902686445.1). Taxonomy (NCBI): domain Eukaryota; kingdom Metazoa; phylum Chordata; class Mammalia; order Rodentia; family Sciuridae; genus Sciurus; species Sciurus carolinensis. The sequence goes on along the minus strand of NC_062213.1, from coordinate 150,845,061 downwards.
ATCTTATGTCATAGATAGAATATTTTCTCTTATTTCTCTGGGGATATTTATACTATATTTTAAAATTTTGTTTCTACATTGCCTGTTTTCTCTGATTTTTTTTCCCTTTCCTGTTCTTTTATATCAGTTTCTGAATTTAATGTAAGAGATTTCTTTCCAATATCTTGTCATCTTTGGCCATTTATACCTATTTAAGTTGAGGTCGCCAAATTTGAATTGGAAGATCTGAGTGAATTGATAGAGCTTGTAGATCTGTAGATGTAGCTATAATCTATTTATTCTGGGACTCCAAAATACTGAGTCTTTAATTTTTTTCTCTTAAGGTTAAGCTTCCCTGTTAGAGAATCCTCCAAACTTAATGGAGTGCAAAACTTTGCTGACTCCTTTCTGGGCTGGGAAAGTTGTTTGAGTAGTGGGATGGGGATGTCAGTGTTCAGTATAAAAACTTCATTTTATCACCATATACAGAATAGGGCCTTTTTCCTGAAGTCAATGGTGCTTTTATTCTTGAGTCCAGAGATGCTGGGCCATCTTTTTCAATGACAAAATGATAGGTGGGGTAGGACAGTAGCATGAATCCAAGGTCTGGGGTCCGGTCTGAGGGGGAAATCTTTCAGTCGGTCTTTCCATTTCAGCCCTACTCTATTCCATATTCCTGCCTTCAGTGCTATCTTGTTCTACATATTCCCAAGTATTTTTAAGGGTTTGCTTCTTGAATCTTTAACTTCTGCTTTCTGAGTTCCGCTAATCAGTTTCTACTCGTTCATGTCCTTTCCATCTTACAAAATTGTGTTGATACCTTTTGTCTACTCTCCCTATTGTCTTATTCCTTTCTCCATTTTCTTTGCTCTTGTGTTTTATATGGTCTTTACTCCTTTATTTTTATTTTAGTGGTATTTTGAAATTGAATGTACATGTCTAATCTGTCATGTTTTACCTGCATTCTATAACTTTTCAGTGTTCACTTCAAAGATCTTTTAATTCAGTTTCTGTTAAGTTATTTTTAAATCATAAGATTTTGCAACATTCAGCAAGTACATATACAACTATATGAAAAAATAAAATAACAAATATATATATATATATATCTTGATTTGTCTCTCAATTTATTAGTCTTTAGAAAGATAAAGAAGGTCTATTAATAAGTGTTCATTCAGGAAAATTAGAAAAAAAAACATTTTAAAATTGTTCATGACATCCTTGTTAGAGACTGAAATGGGGGGAGGGGAAGGTCAGGTTATCCCTACTTACTATCAGTCTGGTTATAGGAGCAATAGAGGGAATGCCGTTACCCAGGGTCCAGGATTGCTGTACTGATAAGCAGTTGTGGTTCTACTGCTTCTACTGTTGCAAATATTGCCACCCTTTGTAGGCAGCTAGGAGCCTATACCCCTACTGAGCTGCAGGATCCCAGAAGTCTGCAATCTCTTGCTATCTGGGCTGCAGTTTCTGCTGCTGAAATCAGAGCTAATAAGCATCATGCTGCTGAGGCCATTGGAGAACCGTGACTGCTATTGCTGTAGAATCACACTGCCTGGGATGGACCCCATATCCTTTGCTTGTCTTACCCCTTTCACTGATGCTTCCAGGCTCTACCAGAAGCAGAAAAGAAACACACAAAGATACTTCCCTCCCATTTGCCTTCTAATCCCTCAACAGTACCTCCCATTGGCAGAGCCTCATTGAAAAGCAGCTGACAAGACTGTGAGGTGCAGTTTGCAGGCTTCTAGCCATCTTGTGATGAAAAGGAGATTCCAGAAGGCTGGGGAATGTTGTTGTGAGCCAAATGACAAATAGCCAACACAGAGATTTTAAAGGGAAAGTCAGTAACTGACTTGCGAATATTATCATTTTTCTGCGAAGGCATATCTATCTGGCACATCCTCTGAGTGTGATACACATTTCTAAATATATTATACATACATATTTTAATAGGGAGACTTTGAGAATAAAATTGGAATTGCTTATGGCAAAGAGGTTTGATAATTTTCCAACTCTGAAGAAAACTTAAATGATTATGATATTTCATTGATTATTTTGACATTTCCAGAGCTTATATATTGCTGTTTTTGTTGACATTTACAGAACTGGGAGTGAGTATATAAATATAATAAGTTGTTAAGTGAGACTTTCCTATTGTTCCAGATTTTCCAGTAAACCCCAAACTGAGCAGAAGAGGAGCTGAATTCCTGACCTTCTAAAGATTGCTGTGAATACAGCAGAAATGAACCCCCATGGCCAGTCTAGATCAGGAGTAAGACATGTGTCCTTCTTCCCACTTGCCCTACCGTGATCCTGAACATGTGTGGATACATACATGAAAAACTGGACCATTTTTTCCTTCCTTAACTTTTTGCTTATTAAAGCAAATATGATCTTTTAGATGAATTTGGTATTTTTGTTGCTTGAATTAAAAATGAAGAAAATCCTACTTGATGGGCCGCTATGTGATCATAGGAAAAAGAAAAAAACAAAAAACAAAAAACAAAAAAACCAGACCTATCTCTCAGGTTTCTGGGTTTCTCCTGTCAGAAAAATTAGAAGTTCAGTTCTCATCTTCAACAAATCGCCCATGGTTGAGAAAGAAAAGAGAGGACACATTTATGACAATATATAATATTTCTATTTACTTAAGTAATATTTCTATTTACTTATTTTTCTGCCTCCTGAGCAGAGTTACTCCAAATAAAGGAATGGGAGCTGTAAAGAATTGATGTCAATGTCACACCTGGGTGGAGTTTATCTAGAGTACTCAGGAATACCCAAACCTTACCCTGCCTAGGCCATCCTTCCCTCAGAAATTCCCAAAGCTTGTGTGTAGAACAGACTGACCAACAGAGGGGAGTGACATTGTACTTAATATCTACCAGAGCAACATCGCCAATCTGAGCAGAACATAAGGGAACTACCCAGGGCTCTGTAGAATGCTCCCTGAACTGTATGTGCTGAATTGGTTTTAATGGCCTGGAAACAAAGGAGGCCAAAAGTCTTGTTCTGTCAATTTCTACTCCAATATCTGATCCACATTTGGATCTAAGTATTCCCTTGTGCTGAAATTGTACTCAGCAGTGCCAAAGTATGAGAAATAAGGTCAGCTGTAAATGGAGAGTCTATTCAGCTGCCTTGTGGAAGACAGAGACCAGAGTTATTCAGCCTTTTTCTTTCTTATTACAGTTAAGATATAAGGGGAAGCGGTCACAAAAGTGTGTGACCTTTACCTCTTTAAACACTCCGCTGTGATCCAATACAGAAGCCAGAACCTGACCATCCAGATTAGCAATAAAATGAAGTGGCTTTGGGTGGACAGCACAGTTGACTGGAACCTGCAACTCCCCCAAGACCAGTAAGAAGCTTTGTGCTGATGTCAGCCTTGGGACTGGCCACTATGGATAGTTTACAAATCAGAGACTTCATGATCTCAGACTTGAGTATAAAACTTACTGATGGCCCTGAAATTGCTTTATCTTCTCATCTGCTCAGACACTTGTTTTTTTCTGTCTCATTAATTTTGTACTTTCCAAAATTTATAGTGTCTTTTCATGTTTGGTCCTGTGTCCTTAATTGCATAACATGCTCCTGTGGGGCAGGAACTGTGAATTTGCCTCTTCGTATTTCCAGAATCCAACATAGTCATTCAGTGAAGTTTGGTGATGATGAAGTTGCCTAGAGTATGGAGGATACTATTTAGGCTGATTAGAAATTTAGCAGCACACTTTTTTTTTTTTTTTTAAATGAAAACTGTCTTTAAATCTATGGTTTGGAAAGATTTCTCAATATTTTCCTCTCTTAAAATTTGCTTCAGTATTTTCAGCACAACTTGGTGGGCTAAATTTATTTTTTGTCTTTTCATTTGTTCTTTTGGAAAAAATATACATGTGGAGATATATTTGGAATAAGATATATGAGAAGAATTACAGAGACAGAGGTAATCTCATAAAATGTCTTTTTTTTTTTTTTTTTCCCAACTAAAGTGGTATCCAAAAAAAGGGAGAAAGTTCTGGCTTGGAGTGTCAACCCAGAGAGTTGGAACAGGAAACTGGGAACAACTCTAGAATAGCTTGTCTTGTTTACTATATTGATTAAACCACTCTTCAGTGGTTTTTGGGAAACAAAATGACACTCATAGCAGGAAAATATTAATGGCAAAAAATAATGGAAAGTGATTATACTTTCTTGTCAATGTGCTAAATTATGTATAGCATCTCATTTTATCCATTCAGCTGTACATTAAAGAACATGACATTATTTTCTGCAATTTATAAGCTAGAGAACGGAGGCTCAGAGGATTAGAGCAACTTGCCTAAACACCCCCACAAGTCATGGAATAGCCATGATGTAAAACACTTGCATTTGACTCTGCAGTTTGGCTCATGACCTTGATGACCACACTCTACTGATTCCTAAAGCAAGAAATGTCCTTGGGAACAAAAACTGAGGGTGAAAAGATGGTTTTCTTTTCAGACCACTTTTGGAAAGTTACTTAAACTATTTGAAATATGAGCTTTACATTCTATGAAGAGGCTGTCAGACAATTTGAGGGTTTGCTTGGAGCTTTGGATGGACACCTTGAGTTAGAAGTAATTGAGAGACACTTTTGGTTGAACTTTGAGATTGACATGTTTTGCTTACTATTCTGAATGATGAGTCATTCTCTGCTGAAGAGAATGATTTACTTGTATAAAAGAATGACCTGTGATTGACTTATTTTTGGAAAAAAATAAAAAAGTTATAATAAATAAACCAAGACAGGTATTTTGAAGGGGGTGAAAACCTGGGATCAGGTGCAGTATTAACTTTTTTTTTTTACATGTATATGATTTCATTTACCTTGTCTAGTGCATGAGAATTTCTTTCTTTCCTTTTTTTTTTTTTTTTTTTTTTTGAAATAATGAATGGAGTCATTTTAACTGAGTGCTAATGTGGTGAGTGCCAGGTGAAAAATCCAATTGAAATGCTGTCACAAGATTCTTTTGTTTTTCTGACAAGAGGTGTCATGTTTTCTTGATTCCCCATATATGGAGTGTGAACTGATAAATAGTTTGGAGATGAAATTGTCAGTCACCATTATCACACTCAAGCAATTATCTTTTCTGGTGCTTGCAATGCCAGCCATGAAATCCAGGTTCTGAGGCGTGGAAGCAAAGAAAATGGAAAAACAATATGGATGTGATCAGAAATTGAAACACTACTTAGGTTAGAAAAGTAAGATTCCAAATGGCTCAAAATAGAGGGAAGAGTTCACTGCTATTTCCAAGAATGAAAGAGAAAATGAAGTCAGGAGTAGAGGCAGAGTGCAGGTAGATCTCCCATGAAGCTAATGAAACTTAAACTTCAGGATCTCTTACATGATGGAAATCATTATAAGAGTTTTAGAGACACCCTAGAAATATGTTCAAATGACCATATATAGTGTAAAATTTGGGCTAGCTTATAAACTGCAATAATTTGCTCATTTTTTCTACTTTGACTTCTCTTCCATTTTATTTCTCCTCTATGTGGTAGTTTTGTAGTAATTCCACACATTTTTGGAGTTGTATTTAAGTGGAAAATGTAATGCATTTTGTTTCAGTGTAGTGGAATATATTTATGTGTTTCACACCATCAGTTCTCATATAGTTAAGTTACCACTTCCTCATTCTGGCATAGTAATAGTTTCCAGGTATACTCCTATTGCCTATTCTGTCAATGTGATTAATGTTGTGATTCACCGGTATGTAGCCAAAGTAGTGTTAATAAGCCATATGAATATGTCTTAAGGGGCCTGGCATTCAAAGAATATGTATAGTGGTCCAAAAACAAGGTTTGAAATGTATAAGGCTAGAAACTGGTGTGGATAATTTTTTTTTCTAATAATAAGATGTGTGAAATTAAAATCAGATGATTTGGTTCATATTGGTGTTCTCACCTGGCAGGAATATACTTAATACATGCAAAGCAGTATGGAAGTTTATCATTTTTTTCTTTTTAGTGGTGGAAATTATGTGAAAGATAATTTGTCAAAGGATATGTGACTCTGAAGTGGCTACAAACCATCTTACTAAACATCTTACTTACTAAGCTTGAGGTTGAAGATATCACAGAAGTAACAAAACTTTGGAGATACACAGCTGGGACCTGATAAAAGTCTATGGAAGCCATTCTTTACTTGGACTTGTGATTGGCCAACAATGAAGTTACATCAACAAGAAGGCAAATGGGAGTTTCCAGTGCTCTCCCCCTGAAGAAACATCAATTTGAATAACCACCCATACACAAAAATACTTTTATGAACAAGCAAACAAACATAAAGGTAAGATATTATAGAACATGAATGGAGTTTAGAAGGAAAAGAAGATACAATGAAGAGGATAGGAAAGGCAGTTGCACATTGCCCATGTTACTCCTCCCCAAACCTGTAGTTAAGTGCAGAGAGATACCCTCCCTATGGGGAAAGAAGAGAGAAATGTGTACCCAACTTCTTTGTAGACTCCAGCACCAAAACTAGCTCAGTACCAAGATGGCCCCTACATCCCAGGCTATAGATTGATCCATGTAAACATAGGCTTCAGACACACCACAACATCAGTATGGTCCCTGCAGCCATAATAAAATTCAGTTTTATCTGTGTGCACTTAGTCTTTAGACTCACTCCAAAGGCCTGTGAACCCTTATAGACCCAGGCCCTAGATGTGCCTTAGTGCCAGGCCAGCTCCTCTTACTTTAGGCACAGACCCATCCTTGGAGACCTGATACAAAATCCACAACAGGGGCAGACTGGAACTTAGAGCTTTAGGACCTAGGCAGCCCCTTGTGGAACCAGGCTCCAATGAACCTACGGCTGAGTCACTCCAGAAGGTTCTGGGTCCAGGTCTACCAAAATAGACCTCAGAGCGCCAGAAGTCTGTGTGGGTCTAGGTTTTAGGCTCAGCCATTAACTGATTCACATACCAGACAAGACTACAGACCCCACCAGCTTGCCCATGTGGAATATTTGGATGAGCTGATAGGTGAAGTCATTTCTGTGTCTAAGTCAATCTGTAAGGACGAGAAGAGATGCCTATTTCAAAAGTACATACACTAAAGCTCAGCCACAGAGATCATGAAAGACACCAGCAAAGAACAAAATAAAATGGTGCTAATCAATCTTGGAGAAGTATGTCTACAAATTTTCTGATCTAGAATTCAAAATAATGTTAAAAACTCAGAAGGGTACAAGAAAACATAGTAATTAAGTGAAATCAGGAAAACAGTACATGAAAATGATAGACGTACAAAAAGAACTAGATATTTTGGAACTGAGGAATACAATGAATGGACTTAAAAAATTACACAGAAAGTTTTAAGAGCACAGCTGATCAAGCAGATGAAATAATCCATAAGCTTGATGGTAAGTTATTTGAAATTGCCAGTTGGGGGAAAAGAAAAAAGAATGAAAATGTGAAGAAAGTCTATAGGATTTATGTGAAACCATCAAGTGAATAAATTTACACATTATGGAAGTCCCAGGAGGAATAAAGAAAGAGAGAAGGGAGAAAGGAAGAAACCATATTTAAAGAAATGATGACAGAAAACTAAGCAAATTATAAAAGAGAAATAAATAACTAGATCTGTTGGGACAACTGACACGTTAACTAACTCAGGCTGACTTCTTACTCCCTGGCGAGTGAGCAAGATCAAGGCCTCAAAAGCAGTTTCAAAAGTTAATTATGATAAATTGGACCACTGTCAGGGATTGGTTAACAACAGTTCAGCGAACTGTGATCAGCTCGTGCTTGCCATATAGTCCTATGGGACTCTCGCCTGCGTGAACCCCCCATACCTTGCTGACTTTTAAGCTGATTGGTTCCCACCTAGCCTCCACCCTACATAAAAGCTGTATGACTTCCTCAATAAACAAGTTCCTGCTGTACTGGTTTCCCTGACGTGTCTGATTATCCTCCGCCCAGAGGGCTGGGTGCGGGCGGTCAGTTGGCCCTACCTTTCCTGGTCTGGCCTTGTTGGGGAGTGCTCCCTTCCCTTGTCGCTGGTCGAGAAGAGCAAGGGGGCTAAAGACCCTGACATAGATCCGTGAAGCTCAAAGAACCCTAAAGAGAATTTAACCAAGATGTGCTATAATCAAATTCTCACAAATAAAAGCAAAAAGAATTTTGAAAGAAGCAAGAAAAAGATGAATCATCTACAAGGGAACCTCTTTAAAATATTACCAGATTTTTTAGCAGAAGCCTTTTAAGCCGGGGGAGAGTGGGATGATATATTCAAAATGTTAAAAGAAAAAAACTGACAACAAATACATTGGAAAAGCTGCCTTTCAGAGGTAAAGACTTCCTCAGGTCAATACAACCTGAAAGAATTCATCATCACTAGACATACTTTATTAGAAATGCTAGAAGGAGTTCTGGAAGTGAAATGAAAGGACACTAATAACATGCAAATATATGAAAAATATATGAAAGTATAAGACTTTGAGAGTATAGTCAAGTTCAAAATAATATTGTAAGGGTGATGTGTAAATTCCTTCTATTTCTAATATAGAAATTAAAAGGCAAAAGTATTAAAGCTACAATGATTATTTAATAGATGCACAATATGTACAATTTAAAAGTTGTGACATCACTGTCATACAATTTGGGGGAAGCACAGAGCAGAGTTTTGTATACTGTCAAAGTTAAGGTATTATTGGTTTAAAATGGACTGTTACACCTATTAAAATGTTTTATAGTAACAACAAAGAAATAATCTGTAGTTAATGCACAAAAGATAAAGGAAAGGAATCAAATCATTCTAGAGAATATTATCAAATCATGAAGACAGCAACAGAGGAAGAAATGAACAAAGTAAGTAAAAAACCAGTAAGAAAATAATACATGACAAATGTAGTTTCTTACCTATTAACAATTACCTTAAAGGTAAATGGGTTAAATTCTCTAATCCAAATATATGGAGTGATTGAAGTGATTTAAAAAAAAATGGTTCAGCTATCAGCTGTGTACAAAGTCTAACTTTAGCTTTAAGGTCACACGTAGGCTGAAAGTGAAGAGATGGAAAAAGTTGTTCTATATACAGAAGAAGTAGTTATTATATAGGACCATTATATAGTGATATTAGAGTCAGTCTATTAGGAGAATGTGTATATATATCCAACATTAGAGTATATATATATATTTCCAACATTAGAGCACCTAAATAGTTAAAATAAATATTAACAGAACTGGATGTGGGTGGTGGGGGGGGGGGAGGGAGAGAGAGAGAGAGAGAGAGAGAGAGAGAGAGAGAGAGAGAGAGAGAGAACGCTTCTACTACTAATAATAATACTACTAGGAGACTTCTGTACCCCATGTTCAACTATGATGAGCTCATTCAGGCAGAGAATTAATAAGGAAATTGTGAACTTGAACAACAGTATACAGCAAATGGATCTAATAGACATCACAGTCTATTCCACCAAACAGCAGAATACACATTCTTCTCAAGTGCACACATAACATTTTCCAGGACAGGTCATGTTAGGCCAGAAAACAAATCTTAACAGTTTTAAAAATATTCAATTATATCAAGCATGTTTTCCAAAGCAATGGTATGAAACTATAAATCAATAACAGAAGTAAAATTGCAAAATACACTATTATGTGGAAATCAGACAACACGCCTAAACAATGAAGCAGTCAATGAAGAGTCAAAAGGGAAATAAAAATTTTCTTGAGGCAAACAAAAATGCAAGCACTTTATACTAAAACCTATGGAATACAACAAAGCAGTTCTAAAAAAGAAGTTTTTTTGTGTGTGATACATGGTATCATTAAGAATAAAAAAGTCTCTACCATGGAAGTCTTCACTCAGCTTTAAAGAAGAATAAAATTAGGGCATTTTCTGGTAAATGGATGGAGTTGGAGAATATCATGCTAAGTGAAATAAGTCAATTCCAAAAAAGGCCAAATGTTTTCTCTGATATGCGGATGCTAATTCACAATAAATTGGGGGTGGCTAGGAAATCACAGAGTTACTTTACATTAGGTAGAGAGGAGTGAAGGGAGGGGAAGAGGTATGGTAGTATGAAAGGTAGTAGAGTGAAACAGACATTCGTGACCGATGTGATCCTACAATACATACAATCATAAAAATGAGAAATTACACTGCATTATGTAAGATTTATCAAAATGTATAAATGCATTCTACTGTCATTGAAAACTAATTAGGACAAATAAAACAAAAGAAAAAAGAGTCTCAAATAAGCAATGTAGCTTTACATCTCAAAGAATTTGAAAAAGAAGAACTAAGCCAGAGTCAGCAGAAGGAAGGAAATAACAAAAATTAGAGAAGAAATAAATAAAATAAAAACTAGAAAAAAATAGAAAAGATCAATGAAATTGAAAGTTGGTTTTTTGAAAAGATAAATGAATTTGACAAACCTGTAGCTAGACTAAACAAAAAGAGTGATGACTGAAATTAATACAACTCTAACTGAAAGGGGAGACATTAAAATTGATTCCACAGAAATAAAACAAAATTATGAGAGATAACTATGAGCCATTATATGTGAACAAATTGGATAACTTAAAATAAAATGGATAATTTTTTAGAAACATAAAACCTGTCAAGACTGAGTTCAAAAAAATGGAAAATTTGAATTAGATAAGAAGGAAGAATCAGTAGAAAAAAAAATTCTCATCAAAGTAAAGCTCAGGACCTTATGGCCACACTGGTGAATTTTACCAAATATGTCGAAGTTAACAGAATTCTCAAATTATTCCAACGAGTTGAACTGGAGGAACCATTTCCAAACTACTTTTAGAAGGTCAATATTATCCTGAAACCAAAGTCAGACAAACACCTATATGAGAGGAAATTACAGACCAATACCTGAAGAACATAGATGCAAAAATTATCAGCAAAATACTAACAAACTGAATTCAAAAGTTCTAAAGGATCATACACCACAATTTAGTGGGATTTATCCCTGGAATGCAAGGATGCTGCAACATATACAATCAATAAATGTGACAAATGGCATTAACAGAATTACTGATAAGAACCATATGTTCAGGTCTGTAGATACAATTTTGTCACAATTTAACATCCTTTGATGATATAAACTTTCAATAATTTAAGTATAGAAGGTGATGTATGTTTCTCCAGTGTAAACCCAAAATGATGGATAGTATTGAACCCTATAAATACTAGTTTCCCTATAAATACATACGTCTAATGAACTTTAATTTAGGTATAGTAAGAGATTATTAATAATAACTAGTAATAAAATAGAACAATTATAACAATATTTTATAATAAAAGTTATGTGAATATAGTCTCTCTGTACTTATTGACTTAAAACAAAAATCATTGTCTGTGGTTGTATTATGGTTTAGATGTGGTGTCCCCAAAAAATTCACGTGTGAAACAATGCAAGAAGGTTTGGAGGAGAAATGATTGGACTCTAACATTAACCTAGTCAGTGAGTTAATCCTTGATGGGATTAACTGAGTGGTAACTGGATGCAGGAGGGATGTTGTTGGAGGAAATGGTTCATTGGGGATGTGGCTATGGGGTATATATTTTGTATCTGAAGAGTGAAGTCTCTCCCTGCTTCCTCATCATCATATGACCTGGCTCCCTCTGCCACACTCTTCTACCATGATGTGCTAACTTGCCTTGAGCCCTGAGGAATGAAGCCTGTGGTCTGTGGATTGAGAACTCTGAAACCATGAGCCCCTAAATAAACTTTTCCTCCTCTACAGTTGTTTTGGTCAGGTCTTTAGGGCTGGTCAGAGAAAAAGTCGACTAAAACAGGTTGATACTTTGGCCTGGCTCTTTCAGGTGGCTTATCTTACACAGTATTTGTCAAACTTGCCCATTGATTCTGGAGTCTTTGCGGGTGTGGCTAGTGTTTTTTCTATTCCCTGAATTACCTTGTATCTCTCTTGAAGCAGCATGACTTTGTCTATATTCACAAAGTGAGAGTATAGGTAAAGTCTCTTGAAGCCTAGGCTCAGAACTCACAGTGTCACATTCTAGAAGGGACCTGATGTCTATCTATTCACTATTGGTGAAAAAAATTCTCAAGGATCAACCCAGTTTCAAGAATGGGAAATAGAAACCATTTCTTGGTGAAAGTTGCTGCAAAGAATTTGTGGTCACTTTTCTCATTCAACCTGATAGGATTTTCCACCTTGACAAAAACATAACCATTTACATAATACTAAATGGTGAATTTCAAGGGAATCACTTAATTTTCAATAATAAAAATAAGTGAGTCAATTGTGCTAGAGAGAATAATGAGTTGGTATTGAATTCTTTAAGTAAAATGATATTAGAAGGTTATTATCATATGAAGAGGCATCATTGAATATGGAACCAAAAGTATGTAGGGAAAAACATCTCTTACATGGTGGATATTGAGAAAGACCACCAAAATGTGTCTTTGAGATCTAGTTGAATATACATTTGGTTTACATAACCCAAATGTCTGCATCTTACTTGGTAGCTCCAAAGGCTGGGATTTGGATAAGTTTTTGTTTTCTTTGTTGTTTTTAGATACACCTGACAGTGGGGTGCATTTTGACATAGTATACATGCATGGAGTGCAACCCATTACAATTTTTGTGGTTGAACATGATGTGGAGTTACGCTAATCGTGTATTCATATATGAGCATAGGAAAGTTATGTTCTATTCATTCTACTGTCTTTCCTATTCTCATTCCCTTTCTCTTCCCTTCATTCCCCTTTGTCTAATCCAATGAACTTCTATATTTTCCCTCCCTACCCTCCCTTGTTATGGGTTAGCATTCACATATCAGAGAGAATATTCAGTCTTTGGTTTGGGGGACTGGCTTATTTCACTTGGTATGATATTCTCCAGTTCCATCCATTTATTTGCAAATGCCATAATTTCATTCTTCCTTAAGGCTGAGTATATATCCCATTGTGTATATATACCACATTTTATGTATCCATTCATCTGTTGAAGGGAACCTAGGTTGGATCCATAGCTTGACTATTGTGCATTGAACTGCTATAAACATTGATGTGGCTGCATCACTGTAGTATGCTGATTTTAAGTCCTTTGGGTATAAGACAAGGAGTGGGATAACTCGGTCAAATGGTAGTTCCATTCCAAGATTTCTAAGAAAATCTCCTTATTGCTGCACAAAAACAGAAAGTCTACAGAATGGGAGAAAATATTTACCACCTACACCTTGGGTAGAGCATTAATCTCCAGGATATACAAAGAACTCAAAAAACTTAACCCCCAAAAAGCAAGTAATCCAATTGATAAATGGGCAAAGAAACTGAACAGACATTTCACAGAAGAAACAATACAAATGGTCAAAAGAAAGTTACGAAAAAAATTTCAACATCTCTAGCAATTAGAGATCTCTGCAATTTAAAACTACACTGAAATTCCATCTCAATCCAGTCAGAATGGCAGTGAGGTAACAATACAAGTAACAATAAACATTGGCGAGGATGTGGAGAAAAAGGTACACTCATACATTGCTGGTGGAACTGCGAATTGGTGCAACCACTCTGGATAAATTATGACTACTTCAGTCTGGCAGTATCTGGGGAAAGCTACCACCTCTTCCACAAAAAGGAGTAATGCCTATTTCTTTACATTTTTGTGGATACGTTATGTTAAATGGCATATTAAAGTGCTTTGTACTCTGCTAACCTGTAATGGGAAGACTGGACTATTATTTTTATTAAACATGTCTACTATTGTTCTAGTTTCTGCTGTAGGAACTAGAGTTATAGTAACAAATAAGACAAAATTCATGAAATTGCTAACATCAAGAAGGTTGCAGTCTAGAAAGGAACTTTTTATCTGATGAGTAACTAATACACTACTAAAGAGTGTAAGCTCCAGTGAGGAACCTATATTCTTGGTCTCAACAAATTGTTTTTCTTCAGCATAAAATCATAAGGAAAACAATTGATTTAAGAGTCTATGGCAATTTTGTACATTTCCTACTAAAAAGTGTACCTTAACTGATCTAAAAAGTTTCAAAAAGAAGAGATGCTGGAAGTTCACATATAATGAACTTGCCCAAAATGTAAATGGAGGCTAAATTATTTAGGACTACTCTAATCTATTTAGCTAGGAAAATTGGATCTCTCTCTGTCACATTTAGAAGAAAGATCCTTATCGAAGGCAAGCTGTTCCCTTGTTTCTTTAGTATCCTGAAGAATTAAAAGAAAGTCTAATTTAGGAAAGCTTTTCTATCTTAAAAAGAAAAAAAAACCTCAAACTCTCAATATGTTGCAAAAGAAGCTTTAAAAATGCATTCTCTATCTGCAACAAAATTATATTGAAAATATCCAATATTGAGTTTGTATGCATTTTCTTTTATTGTCCATTCAATTCTGTAGAAATAATATTAGAATATACATTGAACCTATTGATTTATTTTTCTCCTATAGATGAATAAATTATCCCTGAGTAGTTCCTGGCTGGGGGAAACCCTCAAATTTTTATTGAAGTTATGATTTTGAGGGAGAGCTTGTTTTAAAGCCTGTCTATCTTTAAATTTTGGCAATCGAGTATGTGCTTGTGATTCGAGTATTTCCAAAAACACTAGGAATAATAGGAAATCATATCAGCTTCTAATTTTCAATTTTATTTCAGCTGTAAAGCCTACTAATATTCTAAAGTTGTAAAATTATTTTTCTTTGGGTTTTGCGACATGAATTTAAAAGGATGAAGGGCATAGTTACCTTGTCTACATGTATTTGGAAGGACGTGGAATAACAGTATACTCACTGATATGGGTTATTAAAAAATAACAATTAGAAAAATTCATTCTCTAATCTTTTAATTTTAATATCACATCTTCCTTTTCCATCTGAAATATGTATTAATATTTTAGCTGTAATTTTCCAGATTCTTGTATTTCCTAACTTCTCCTTTTCAAAAACAAAAGAGAGAGAGAGAAAGAAAATAAATGAAGGGTTTTCTTTCTTTTATTCTACTTAGTTTATTAGAGATGATGCCTTCCTGTTGGGACAAATGACACGTTAACTAACTCAGGCTGACTCCTCACTCCCTGGCGAGTGAGCAAAATCAAGGCTCAAAGGCGGTTTCAAAGGTTCATGGCGATAAACCGGACCACCATCAGGGATTGGTTAACAACAGTTCTGTGAACGTGATCAGCTCGTGCTTGCCATATAGTCCAATGGGACTCTCGCCTACGTGAACCCCCCTGCCTTGCTGACCTTTAAGCTGATGGGTTCCGGCCTAGCCCCTGTGTGACTTCCTCAATAAACAAGTTCCTGCTGTGACGGGTCTCCCTGACAGTCTGATTGTCCTTCGCCTGGAGGGCTGGGAGCGGTTGGTCAGTCGGCCCTACCTATCCGGGTCTGACCTTCTTGGGGAGTGTCCCTTCCCTTGTCGCTGGTCGAGAAGAGCAAGGGGGCTTAAGACCCCGACAACTTCCATTTTGGTCTTCATTCTGAAGGAGGGTTTGAATAAAGATAAGCATAACTAGAAGCACTTTCAAGGTCAGTCTTAAGACAATAACTTCTATACAATTTATTTTTTTCTTTTCCTTTCCAGCTTAAACCAAATATCTGTTTAGTCATATATCATGAGAAAGGTTGTAAAACCTTCCTTATCTTTATAGCGTTCTTCCACAATTTAAACCATTTCAACAATGCAAATAGTTTAAATCTCTGCATTTGAGTTATCCCAATAGACTGATCAGTTTTGCCTTTTCACTCTTCGTCATTATCATCTTTTTTTTATGTAAAATGTTTCTTCTATCAGGGTAATATTTTACAAAAATACAAACCATTAAAAAAATTAAGAAGTTTGATTAAAATGACAAACTTTGCTCGTTGAAAACATCATCGAGAAGATGAAAGAATAAGTCACGTATATTTCACAAGGGACATGTTTCCAAAATATGAAAAGAGTTCTTTTAATTCAACAGGAAAACAGCTTATTAAAGAAATGGACAAAATATTTGTTTTGATTCTTCACATAAAAGGTGAATGCTAAATGGCATTGCTAGTCATAAAAATGATAATATGAATTAAAATCATGATGAGACATTATTATTATTATTATTATTAGTAGTAGTAGTAGTAGTATTCAGTGCCAGGGATTGAACCTAGGTGTGCTTAATACTGAGCTACATTCCTAGCTTTTTAAAAATTTTTAAATTTTGAGACAGGGTCTTGCTAATTTACTTAGGGCCTCACAAAGTTGCTGAGGCTTTGAACTTGTGATCCTCCTGCCTCAGTCTCCCGAGCCTGAGACTGAGGATTACCAGTGTGCAACACTGCACCAGGCATGATGAGACATTATTATACAAAATGAAGATTATCACTAAAACTAAGTGTTGGTAAGGAGATGGAGCAATTGGAGTTTTCACTTATTGCTAGTAGAAATACAAAATGATATAGTCACTTTGGAAAACAGTTTGACAGTTTATTACAAAACGAAATACATACTCGCCACAAAACTGAGAAATTCTACCCCTGGTTTTCTGCCCAAGAGGAAAACAAATGTATTAAAATACTTCTACCAACTTTATCCATATTGTTGAAAAAAGAAAAAAGAAAGAAAGGAAACAACCAAAATGCCCATTAAATACCCCAAAAGATGCCCAAAAGCCCAAAAAGATGGACTCTACTCAGCTATAGAGAAAAATGAAGTAATAATACACATGACAACATGGATATATCTTTAAAACATCATGGTAGGCACAAGAAGCCTGGTGCAGATATCTTTATACTGTTCAATTTCATTTATATAACTAGAGAAGGCAAAACTATAGCAACATAAAGTCTATTAGAGATCAGACCTAGGTGGGCAAGGGGAATGACTACAAAAAGGCATAAGGGAAATTTTGGGGAGATAGAAATGCTCCTTATCTTGAATAAGGTCACAATTACACAGCTTATATATTTGCCCAAATTCATTGAACTATAGCTTTACAATGTGTTGATTTTTTTCTATGTTGATATGCTTTAATGAATTTTTTTTTAAATACCACAAATTTTTTACGTACCACAAATAACTGGAAAAGTACAAAAAAGTATAGTGAATAAAATGAAAATTATTTTCATTATGTAACTATGAATATTTTAAATTAAATGTATAATTGAATAATAGGATACTAAAGAAAGTGCAAAAATAAAAGTTGTGTAATTCAATGAAATTTCACACACCCATATAACTGTAACCTAGCTCATGAAACAGAACATTGCTAGTACCCCCAGAAACATGCCTCATATCTCCTTCTAGCAGTAGCCTATATAATCATTAATACCAGAGCTTCATTTTGCCTTTTTTTGATTTCTGTATTTATAATGGAATCACATGGAATTATTTATTTGATATATGGTTTATTTTTAAAATTGTAATTTCTAATGCTATATTTGGTGCAAATTAATAGGTTTACCTGTGACATTTTCATAATACAAGTATTATGCTTTCATCATGTTCATTCTCCCTTCTACCTTTTCTTCATTTTTTTCTTTTCCCTACTACCTCCAGCACACTTCCCATTCTCTAATACTACCTTTTCTATTTGATCTTTTGTCTTTCTCTCTCTTTTTAAAGTTTTCATTCATGACAGAAAGCATGAAATACTTGTTATTTCTGTGTCTGGTTTATTTTGCTTAACATGGTGTCCTATAGTTTCATTCATTTCTTCTGGCTGAATAATACTCCACTGCGCATATATGCCATATTTTCTTTATTCATTCATCTGTTGATGAGCACCTAGACTGATTTCATATCTTGGATATTATAAATATAGCCATAATAAACATGGGTAGCCTGGTATCTCTTTTGTATGCTGACTTCATTTCCTTTAAATAAATACCCAGGATTAGTATTTGTGGATCACATGATAGTCCTATTTTACTGTTTTTCATTGTGGTTATAATAATTTACATTTCCACCAAGATCATATAAGGGTCCCTTTTCCTCCACATTCTCATTAGCATTTTTTACTTTATTTTTTTGATGATAGTCATTCTGACTAGGGTGAGTACATTGAATCTCAATGTAGTTTCAGTTTGCATTTCCTGATGGCTAAAGATATTGAGCAATTTTTAATATATTTCTTGACCATTTGTACTTGATTTAAATTGTCTGTTTAGATCATTGACCCATTTTTGGATTGGATTACTTATTCTCTTGTTTGTTAACATTTTTGAGTTTTTAAATATATTTTTGATGTAATCTTATGTCAGATAAATAGCAGACAAAAATTTTTCTCTATTCTGTACATTTTCAACTCACTCTGTTGATGGTTTCCTTTGCTGTGCAGAAGCTTTTTAATTTGATGTAACCCCATTTCCCCATTCTTGCTTTTATTTTCTGAGCTTTTGGAGTCAGAAAATTGTTGCCCGTACAAATATCTTGAAATGTTTTTCCTATGTTTTCTTTTGGTAATTTAAAAGTTTCAGAACTTAAATTAGGGTCTTTGATGTATTTGGACTTGATTTTGTAGAGTGAGAGATAGTAGTCTAGTTTCAATTTTCCATATGAGGACATCCAGTTTTTCCAGTGTCCTTTGTTGAGGAGGTTGTCTTTCCCCATTGTGTTCTCCGCAATGTGTTTTGTTGATAATCAGTTAGGTATAGATATATGGGCTTATTTCTGGATTCTCTATTTTATTTCAGTTGGTCCACATGCCTGTTTTAATACAAATACAAATACGATGCTGTTTTTGTCAACATGGTTCTGTATGACATTTGAAATCAGATATTAAGATACTTCCAGGGTTCCTCTCTTAACTTAGGATTGCTTTGGCTATTTGTGATCTCTTGTAGTTCCATATGAATTTTGGGATTGTTCCTCCTAGTTTTGTAAAGAGCATTATTAGTACTTCGATGGGGATTACATTTAATATGTAGATCGTTTTTGGTACGATAGTCAAAATTTTAACAGTATTAATTTTCCCAATCATGAGCATTGGGGCATCTTTTAATCTGCTAGAGTCTTCTTCAATTTCTTTCTTTAGTATTTTGTAATTTTAATTATAGAGTCCTTTCACCTTCTTGATTAGCTTTGCTCCTAGTTATTTTTATTTTTTATTTTTTTTTGAGGCTTTTATGAATGGGATTACTGTTTTGAATTCTTTCTGAGTGAGTTCAGTTTGGTGTGTAGAAAAGCTATTGATTTTTGTATGTTGATTTTTTCACTGTTAATTTTCTTCTTTATTGGTGCATTATAATTATACTTAATAGTGGGGTTAATTATGCCATATTTATAGATGCATACAGCATACTTTGATCAATCTTATGCCCCAGTACCAACCCTTTTCCTCTCTTCCTATCTCCCCCTGATCCACAAGCTGTACTCAACAGATCTCCCTTCTATTATTATTATATTAGTGCATTGTAATTACATGTAAGTGTGATTCATTGTGTATATTCATAGATGGTTATAGTGTGTTTCAGAGATTATAATTCCCCAATACTTACCATGTTTATGTCAATTCTGTTTTACTACTTTGTTGAATTTGTTTATTCATTCTAAAAGACTTTTGGTGGAATTTTTAGAGTTTTCTAAATATAGAATCATATTAACTGCATCAGGAATAATTTGACTTGCCCTTTTACCATTTATATCTCTTTTAGTCCTTTCTCTTTCATAATTGTTCTGGTTAAAGTTTTAAATACTATATGAAATAAAAGTGGTAAGAGTTGACATGATGGTTTTGTTCCTGATTTAAAGAAAATGCTTTCGGTTTTTCCCTATTCAGTATGATACTGGTTGTGGTTTTTTCGTAGACAGCCATTTTTATGTTGAAGTATGGTCCTTCCATACCTAATTTACTTAGGGACTTTCACATGAAGATATGTTGGATTGTATCAAAGACTTTTCCTACATATATTGAGATAATTATATTATTTTTATTCTTGATTATATTTATGTGCTGTATTATGTTTGTTGATTTACATATATTGAATCATCTCTGAAATGAAACCTGTGTTTTTTATGTGCTGTTGAATTCAATTTGCAAGTACTTTATTAAAAGTTTGCATTTTTTGTTCATCAAGGATATTTGTCTATAGTTCATGTAATAGTTTTCTTTTGTGTTGTGTACTTACCACATTTTGGTAGAAGGGTAATATGGCTTCATAGAATGAATTCGGCAGAACTCCTTTCCTTTCTATTTCATGCAATAGCTTGAAGAGCATTGACATAAATTATTTTTTAAAAATCTGGTTAAATTCAGCAGTGAATCATCTGGTTCTGCATTCGTCTTTGTTTTGAGACTATTACTGCTTCAATCTCATTGCTTATTATTGTTCTGTTTATGTTTTTAATATCCTTTTGGTTCAATTTGGTAGGTCCTACATGTCCAAAAATTTGTCCACTTTTATATTTTTCAGTTTATTGGCATTTAGTTTTTTAAAAAAATATTTCCTAACGATCCCATGAATTTCAGTGGTATCTGTGTTAACACACCCATTTTGTCTCTAATTTTATTTATTTGGGGTTTCTCTCTTTCTCTTTTGGTTAGTTTATTTAATTTTGTTTATTATTTCAAGTAATAAACTCTTTGCTTCATCGATTCCTAATATTCTTCTTTTAGTTTCCATTTAATTTATTTATGCTCTGATCTTTATTATTTCTTTCCTTATACCATCTTTGGGTTTAGTCTGCTCTTGTTTTTCTAAGATTTTGACTTTCATTATTAGGTTATTTATTTGAGATCTCTCTAATATAACTTCTCTCTTGTTTCTGCTTCACTATATCCCCCAGTTTCTGGTACGTTGTGCTTCCATTAACATTTGGTTCTAGGAATTTAAAAAAATTTCTTTCTGATTTCTTCAATGACTCTGTGTTCATTCAAAACTGTGTTGTTTCTAGTTTTATTCCATTACAATATGATAAAATGTAAGAAATTATTTTAATTTTTAAAAATTTATTAAGGATTGCATTAAGGTCTAATTATGTTATATTTTAGAAAAAGTTTTATGTATAGATGAAAAGAATCCACATTCTGCAGTTTTTGAATGGAATATTCTTTGGATGCAGTTTTTGAATGGAATATTCTTTGGATGCATGTTAAGTCCGTTTAATCTGTAGTACAATTGAACTCTGATGTTTCTTTTTCCTTTCTTTTTTCTTTTTCTTTTTTTCTGGTCTGGATGATCTATCTATTGGTAGGAATGGGGAATTGAAGTCAGCCACTGTTATCATATTGGAGTTCACCTCTCCCTTTATGCCCAGCAGTGTTTGCTTAATAAAATTGGGTGCTTTGATATTTGGTGCATATATATTTATAATCATGATATATTCTTGATGAATTATTTCCTTTGTCAATATGTAATGACCTTCTTTGTCTCTCTTAAGTGATTTTAGTCTTAAAGTCTATTTTTTGTTTTTGTTTTTAGAATGAGTATAGATACTCTTGTTTGCTTTCAGATTCTGTTTGGTTGAAATATAATTTTCCATCCATTCACTTTCAATTTGTATATGTCTTTGCCAGTGAAATAAGAGTCTTTCAGGAAGTATATTGCTAGGTCTTATTTTTTAACCCAATCCGTCAGTGTACATCTTTTTATTGAAGAATTAAGGTCATTTATTTTCAGGATTATTATTGAAAGGTATGTACTTGTTACTGTTGTTTTTCTTATGAATATTTTAAATATTCTATATTTGTTTCTCTCTTCCTCATCTTACAGATTTGACTATTTTCTGTTACTGTTTGATTCTTTCCTACTTTTCATTTGCTTATCTACCATTCTAGTGAGATTTATTCTTTTTCCAGCTCTAATGATTGTGTTTATTGTTCTTTCTTTTCTGGGTACAGGATTCCTTTATATATCTTCTGTAATGCTGGTTTAGTTATCATGAATTCCCTTAGCTTATGTTTATCATGGAAGGTCACCATTTCTGCTTTGATTGTGAATAATAAATTTCTGGGGCATAGTAATTTATGTTGGCAGTTATTTTCTTTCAGAATTTGAAATATTTCATTCCATGCCCTCATGGCCTTTAGAGTTTCTGTTGAGAAACCTGCTGTTATTCTGAAGAATTTGTCTTTGTATGTTACTTGGTGCTTTTCTCTTTCAGTTTTTAATATTCTTTCTTTGTTCTATACGTTAGGAGTTTAAGTATAATATACCATGGAGAGGTTTATTTTCAGTCATGTCTATGTGGAGTTCAAAATGCCTCCTATATCTAGATGTTTATGCCTTTCCCAAGATTTGGAAAAAAATTCTGCTATTATTTCACTGATTAGGTTTTCTATGCATTGGACCTACAAGGTTTTTCTTCACATATATTCCAATTGTGAATAAATCTAGCCCTTATGTGTTCGGTTATTCTTTCTTATTTTTATTTATTGTTGTCTGTGATAGTTTCTCAATCTTGTCTTCATGTTCTGATATTGTTTCTTCCACTTGGTCTAGTCTATTGATGCATTTTTAATAGGACTTAATGAGCTGTTAATTTCCAAGATTTCCGTTTGGTTCTTTTTTTAAAATATCAACCTCTTCATTGAATTGTTCATATTCTTCATTGTCTTCCTTAATTTTTTCAACTGTTTATTTGTATCCTCTTGGAATTCATTGAGCTTTAAAAAAAATCATTCTTTCTGGGTATGATGGCACACACCTATAATTCCAGTGGCTTAGGAGGCTGAGACAGAAGAATCACAAGTTTGAGGCCAAACTTAGCAATTTAGAGAGGCCCTAAGCAACTTAGCAAGACCCTGTCTCAAAACAAAAAATAAATAAATAAATAAAAAAGACCTGGAGATGTAGCTCAGTGGTAAAGCACCTCTGGGTTAAATTCCCAGTCTCTCCCATTCCTCCCCCAAAGTCATTCTTTTGAATTCTTTGTCCATAATTTAATCCACTTTGCTGTATTAGGATTCAGTTGTTAGAGAGTTATAAACTATAGGAAATTCCATGTTATCTTATTTTTCTCTTTCTCTTTTCATTCTTTCCACTTTTTTTGGTGTGTGTGTGCGTGTGTGTGTGTGTTTATACATTGAGAACTGTGCATTTACTGGGCTGGATATTCCTTTCACTTTTATGTGTGGACCTTCTTAGTTAGCAGTGTTCTCTTGAAAACATGCTCTGGGGTTTTATCTTTTTGTTGTGTAGGGCTGAATTTCCAATTGGACTACATAATGTAGTTTCTTCTGTGGCTTCTTTAAAAGTCATTAATAGGTTTTGACACAATGCATACTGTGTCAGAGCCAGAGTGACCTGCTTTCTTTACAGGTTTCACAAGATGGGGTCCCTCTGGCAGTTCAAGCATGTACTGTGTAGAAAGCAGAATATTTGGGATATACCTCCTGCTGTTACTTCTCTAGAAACATGAGTTTCTGGAGTTTAAACCAGACTGTTAGAGTACTCCAGGACTGAGACCTCCAGGAATTTTTCACTCTTGTGCTAAATCAGACTTAACCTCAGTACTCCTTCAAAGTTATCCTTTAACAATTTCTACAATTTTATGGCTCCAGTGGTTTCTACTCCAAGTGAGGTGATTCTACTATGATTACCCCTATTTATCTCTGTCCAGACTTTATGAAGGTGTGGCTTGCACTGAGATTTGATTCTCTGGTGAATCAAAAAAGAAAGTTGTGAATTTTTATTTTTTTTAGTTTTATTCTTATAGTGCAGATAAGATGATGATTTTCAAACTCTTTATAAATCAGAGCTGAAACTGAAGTCCACACGTATTAATTACATGTATATTTTCCTCCAAATGTTCTACCAAAGTTTGCTCCTTTAGGCTCTAACTCAGATGAGCCTAAGTTTGCCTGGGATCCTGGTTTTACCAGTTGTAAATATGTTAAACTTGTAACTTATTTTAACACCTTTTTCAATCTCAAATGTTTCCCAGTTTGAATAGAAATCATATGGTGAGCCTTGCAATAATACCCTTAGGAATAATCGAGGACTTCAACACAGGCAGTTGTTTTTGTCTCCTGTACCCATCCATTTTGTTGTTAGAAAACCGTACACTTTTCATTTCTTTCCTTCCTTAGTGTCTCTTCCCTCTCATCATTCGTTCTTCACTTTTGTCCTTTTTACAGAGATTCTTTATAGGGGAACTAAAATATGTCCCACTGTGACAGTTAAGATCCTCTGTGGACATATAGCTAAACTATCAGTCTTGAGATTTGAAAATGACTCTTATCAAGACTTAATTATTTGTTTATGAAATTCTTATTTAGAAATATATGACTTGTGAATAAATGAAAAACTTCACTGGTTTTCTTAGGATGTTACTAATTGGTTCAGAAACATTGTCTCACATCAGCTAAGTGCATGCTTACCCAATAAAAATTTATAAACACTCACTTCAAGGCCCTTGATCTTGCTGTATCTCTCTACCATATGCCTGGTGAACTTTGCAGAATATAAAAACATATTGTAATATAAGTTTTTTCCCTGTGAATTTATTTTTTTATTAAAATATTTTTTTGTTTTTCACAGACACATTTTGATTCCTTGTACACAAAAATATAATTTTTTAAATGACATAATATGGACATAGGAGAATTCTTACACAATACTAAGTCATACAACGTGTAGTTCACAGTACTAGAAAAACTCAAATGGGGGGTAGGCCAGGGTTGTAGCTCCATGGTAGAGTACTAGCCTCACTTGTGTGAGGCACTGGGTTGGATCTTCAGTACCACATAAAAATAAATAAGTAAAATAAAGATCATGCCACCTTCATGCTTAAAAACTTTGAAAAAAATCCAGATGGATTTCAAAATTAAGCTTTTTTTAAAAAAATAGCAAAGATCTACATAGTCAACCATTTCAAAAGGAAAATGGCTATGTTAATTGTTCTTTGTAGCACCTGGGGGATCTAATAAGTCATAAGTTAAATTGTTAAGTACTGTATTGTTCATGGAAATTTATCAATTTAGTCAGAACATCCTGGAGTTATAACTTCTACTCATCTCCATCCTGGCAACAATTTCCCAAAAATGTCATGAATTAAAATGGTTTGTCTTCCAATGGCTTCCACTTTCTTTTGCTTTCACTCGTCTTTCTGAAAAATTAGACTAGTACTGATTATGAAGCTGCCATCATGATTTGTTTATTTGTAGCACACACCAGACTAAACAGATCATTGCTAAGGTCAACTGAGGGTTCCAGCATTCCCATTCACCTCAGAAATTATCAAATAAAAGTAATTTTAAAGTAGTTTTCTGAGGCTTTGTGAGGGTGGTTAGAAAGAGCTTTCAGGAAGCCATAAGTGTGGTTGTTAACCTTAAAAGATATCCTGAAAATTCTGGGTAATAGTTGTCCAGCTAAAACAAGCACATGGTGGCCACTTTACCCATAACTTACTTAGAGCATAATCATATGTCTTGTTATGGAGTTCCTAGGTCGTGGAAGTTTGGCCTCTCATATTCTTTAGTTGAGAACACCATTTTTCATCAATATTTTTGTGAGTGAGTGAGTGTGTGTGTGTGTGTGTGTGTGTGTTTATTTGTTTGGATTTGGTACTGGGGATTGAACCCAGGGACATTTTACCACTGAGCTATAGTCCCAGTTCTTTTTTATTTCATTTATTATTATTATATTTTTAAATTTTGAAACATGGTCTTGCTAAGTTGCTGAATCTGATCTTGAACTTGAGATCCTCTTGTCTCAGTCTCTTGAGTCATTGAAAATATAGGCATGTGTCACTGTGCCTGGGTAGTGTTTGTTTGTTTATTTCTTTTGAGGTAGGAATCTCACTATATTGCTCAGGGTGATCTCAAACCCTCAGGATCAAGCACTCTACATTCCTCGGACTACCAAGTATTTGGGACTACAAGCACAACACCATCCGCAGCTTTGCCTCAGTCTTAGTACTTAGCACTACATGAAAAAAATTTTTTTTGAAATGTTTTTGCTACTTAGTCAAGATAAACAAAATTCTTGGACAGTTTATATGTGAATGAGAGAGAAGCTCTGGATAAAGGGATTTGGAAAGTGTCCATGGGAATAGGAAAGGAAAGAATTGATATTGGAAATACATCAACAAAAAGAAGAGCAGTCTCACACGTTAAGGAAGAAAGACAATAGAATGAGTCAGACATTATTACCCTATGTACATATATGACTGCATGACTGGTGTGATTCTACATCATGTATAACCAGAAAAATGAGAAATTATACTCCATTTCTGTATGATGTATCAAAGTGCATAAGTGCATTCTACTGTCATGTATAACTAATTAGGACAAATAAAAAGAAAAAGGAAAAAGAAAGTGTCTGAAATAAACTAAGGATTTGTGTTAGTTATTTGCAGATTAGGAGAAATCTCTAATAGGAGATTTAAGTATTTATTTATAAGCGCTGGCTCACATGATTGTGGGGGCTGAGTACTACCATGACCTGCCATTTGCAAGCTAGAGATCCAGGAAAGCCATTAATGTAATTGCCTGTACAAAGGCCTGAGAACCATCAGAGCAGGCAATATAAATTCAAGTTCAAGGGCAGGAGAACACAAGATAAGATGTTCTATCTTAAGCATTGATAGGAAATAAAGGGGCAAAGTCTTTCATCTTTTGCCTTTTGTTCTATTCAGGCCCTCAGTGGGTAGGATAATCCTGCTCTCATTGGAGAAAGTACTCTAGTTTGGATCTGCAGTGTACCCCAAATGTTCATGTGATAATGGCTTTGTCCCTGGCTAGGTGCTATTGGGAGATAAAAGAAGCTTTAGAAGGTATGGGGATGTTCAGGGTTTGGGGGATGTATCTTAGAGGAGGATTGTTATGGTTTGGATGTGAGATGTCTCCCAAAAGCTCACACGTGAGACAATGCAGGAAGGTTTAGAGGAGAAATGATTTGGTTGTAAGAATCTTAACCCAATAGGTGAATTAATCCCTAATGGGATTAATTGAAGTGGTAGAGTGGCTGGAGAGATTGGAATTGGGGCCTGACTTTGGGTTATATATTTTGTATCTGGAGAGTGGAGTCTCTCTCTCTCTCTCTCTCTCTCTCTCTCTCTCTCTCTCTCTCTCTCTCTCTCTGCTTCCTAAAGATGCAAGCTGTTTCCCTTGGCCAGGCTCTTCCACCATGATGTTCTGCCTCACCTGGAGCTCCAAGGAATGGAGCTGGCCTTTTATGGACTAAGACCTTTGAAACTGTGAGCCCTCAAATAAATCTTGCCTCCTCTAAAATTGGGCTGGTCAGATCATTTAGTCACAGCAGTAAAAAAAAAAAAAAAAAAACTGACTAAAACAAGTATTCTGAAATTCTGACCTATTTCTTGCTCTTTTTTGTTTTTTGAGTATACGGTGTACAGTTCTGCTTTGCCATGTACTCCCACCATGATATGCTGCCTTGCCCCAGGCCCAAAAACAACAGGGGTAATTAGCCATGAACTGGAACCCCTAAAACTATAATCCAAAATAACCCTTTTCTCTTTATTAGTTAACTATTTCAGTTATTTTGCGGTAGTAACAGAAACCTGGCTAACGCACAGAGAGTAGCCCACTTTATACAATACACCAATTCAAATATTAATTCCATCCAGAAACACTATAGATGCACTTAGAAATAATGTTTAATCTTGGCATCCCATGTTCCAGTTAAATAGACAAATCAAATAAACCATTGCAAGTCTACCCTTTGTTAATTTGGTACACACACACATTTCCTTAAACTACATTTCATCTCCAAATGAAGAAAATACTAAGATCATGATTCCATCTGACACAATATAACTATCCTGTATACACCTAAAATCACAATAAACCTTTTCCTAGAAGCAAAAGTAAAGTTATTAAGTGATATTTCCTCCTTTTGATAACCTATTACTTAAATACTACAATGTAGAATTCATAATATTTAACAACTGTGATGTAAAACCAACACATTTTATGTTAACTGATAATATATGGAAGGAGAGAAAGCAAAGATATAAATATACACAACAAATGGCGATTTTTTAAGAATAATTGGTTCACATGATTCTTCTTTAGTTCAGGCTACAACAACAGAGATTTATTTCTCACAGTTTTGTAGGCTGGGTGGAAGTTCAAGATCAAGGTGTTGGCAGGTTTGTTTTTTTTCCTAGGATCTGTATCTTCCTTCTTGGCTTGCAGATGACTACTCTTTTGCTGGGTCTTTACGCATTCTTCTCTCTGTTTGACAGAAAGTCAGAGGGACATTCCTGGTCGGTCCATGTGCCCAGATTTCCTTTTCTTATACAGACTTCTTATAGTCAGATCACATTAGGGCCAACCATATGCTATCCTTTAGCCTTAATTATCCATTTAAAGGTCCAATTTCCAATAACCATCACATTTTCAGGTATTGTGAGTTAGGACTTCAACGTTTGACTTTTGGAGGAGCACGATTTCTTCTTTAACAAAATGGGACAGCTCTCTGAAAGTCCGCACAGGGTCTTCCTTCCTACCTTACTCATTTTTTATTTCCTCTTTCTTAATTGAGAGACAGTATAGCATAAGGGCTAACTCCATGGGCTCTGGGACCAGCCCTTAGGATTCGGTCTTTGCTATACTACTTACTAGATTTGTAACTAAAGGCAAGTTGCTTGATTTCTGTGTATCTTTGCCTTCTTGCTTTTCAAAATAGAGATGCTCACTGAGTTTGTGTGAAGTGTAGATGAATACACATAACTTAGTAGTGTCTGGCAGATAATAAACACTCAATAAGTGTTAAGTATAAAAAATAATAATTTATGACTATGAAATTGTACAATTTGATACTTATACATAATGTGCTCATAAATGAAGATTAGTATTCTGTAGAGTTACATCTATTTTTTTCATCACATGTCATCAGAAAGAAAGATGTATAGTTTAAGGTGACTATCACAGCTACAATTTGTGTCACTTACTATTCACTTATTCACATACAGCATACATCTGTCTGACCATCTGTGTTTCTAAAATAATTCCAGTGATGTTTCAGACACCTAATACTGTTAATAATAAACTCCTTGTGTCTTTTACGTTTGTGTGGGTGAAAATTCCACACTTAAGTTTGCTGCCCTAAATTCATCCACACTCTAGTTTTGTGTTTTCTTACATATGGGTTAGTCCTTTTGTTTTCTCTATAAAGAAACTGCAGCATTTTTTTCTTTGTACTAACTTGTAGTATTTTCTCTTTGTAAGACCCTTCTCTAAGTACTTT